>NC_050513.1:329818-333011 GCF_002922805.2 Oryzias melastigma
GAGTGATTTCCATTATCTCTGTTGAAATATCGTTCTAACTAAATGCAACTTTTATTTCTATTAAGGCAGGACTTTTCCCTTGTAAAAATAAAATAAACTTTTTAGAAACTTTTCTTTTCTTCCAAATTTGTTACTTTTTTTAGTAAAATTTTAACATTGTTCTCATAAATTACTTATTTTTGTCTTTATGATTGTACAGTTTCTTTATTTTTTATAATTTTGTTACTTTTATCTCGTAAATTATCGTAATTGCACAACTTTTTTCTTATTTTTTTTTCTTTTTCTTCCAAATTTTGTAATTTCTTTTAAACACGTGATTTTTTTACTCATAAATTTAAAATTATTCTCATAAATTATGAATTTCTTTCTGTTTATGATTGTACAATTGCTTTCTTTTAATTTTGTTACTCTATTCTCGTAAATTATCATAATTGCACAACTTTTTTCATATACTTGCACAAGTCGAGTCTTATAAAATGTTATTTTCTTCACAATAATTGTATAACATTCTGGAAAATTGTTGCTTCTTTTCATTATTGCATACCTTTTTTATGTAACATTGTTTTTTTTTATTTAAAATTTAGACTTTTTTGTACCATAACAATGCAACTTTATTCTTATGAAATGTGGACTTTTTTCATATTTTTACACAATGATAGTCTCATCTTGATTTTTTGCTTTATTATTTGGTCTTTTTCCTATAATTGTATTATTTTATTTTCATAAAATGTTGACAGTTATTTTTTTTTACTTTTATTTAACAACACTATCCTTGTAAATGTTTGCTTTTTTCTTGTATTTGTATAATTTTATTCTAATGAAATCTTTACTTTTAGCCAATTTTGTTGTTTTTATTCATATTTTTTTACATTAGTCTTTTAAAAAGTTGAATATACATTAAGTTTCAGCTGTTTTTATGAAAGATTTATGCTAATTATTTTAGTAAATAAAGATCAAAAAGTAGGATTTTAGGATTATATCTGGATTATCCATTTAACACTAACAGTACGCTGTATAAAGCACGCAGGTAAATTATCCATATTAGTAATATATAAACTAAAAACTGTGTTTTGTTTTTAAACTGACAGCTTTTAATTTGTTAAATCCACTTCCTGTAAACCTGCGCGTGCTGTTTTGTTCTGAGTGACCTCGACTTTGTGATCCTTTAATCTGAATCAATATTTGAGCTAAAGCTTGTAAAAAGTTGAGTTTCGGGTGTTTTCTGGACGTCCCCATGCGTACGTTCTATTGAGGAAGGACTTATTGATGAATGTGGTTTGAGGTAAACAGGATTATAGAGGACGAGCGTGGTTGTGTGCAGCAGAATCTGCTCCATTAAAGCAGGTTTCTGTTTGCTGAATTATCACATGATCCTCTTTAGACCAAACTTCTGCACAGACACCTTCCAGCTGTGAGGGGGTTGATTCAAACTCGTATACATTCACTGTGGTGTGGTGGCTGTGGTACAGTGTCTGTTTAGCTTCTCCTGCATCAGACCTTCACGCAGACTCCTTTTTTTCTCAGAATCAGCCTGACATTTCCTTGGAAATGACAAAACAACAATAATAGGAGTAAAAATCAGATGCAGATTGCTGGCGGGGACATTGTGTCGCATTTGTACCGCTCGTTTCCTGTATAAGTGATTTTCACGCAGCAATTTCCTGCAGAGAAACGGCTATCAGAGTCCCATCCTCACAAATGAAACCTTCTCTTTGAGCTCTGAAGGAAATGACAGGAACGAAACCTTAACTTAACCTGATGCCGAGCTGCAACTTCACACACTCATTTTGTTGCTGTTTGTGTGGTTTTTCACTAAAAAACTCTGTACAACACGGCGGCTGGTTTTTAGCCTGTGGCTGCTCTGTCCACGTCAGACTTTGTTGGTCTGATCGTTTGTCAACTCTGGTGCAGAGAAAAACTGATCTACTTCAAAATAAGAGCCTTCACTTGAAAGTGAACCCTGGTGTGGTTCTCTACACAACAGTTGCAGGAGGACTTTACAAAGCTGTAAAAAAATGACAGAAAAACAAGATGTATAACATTAAATGACTTTAGTCATAACTTATTTTTTTTTAATTAAAACATTTTTTTTACTTGTCTTGAGCCAATCAAAGCGAGTCTGGTCCAAGTTCCCAAAGGTTCTGGCAGGGGGCAGTAGTGTCCGATGAAAGCAGGTAAACCTCAATTATTTTGCTTTGATTCGTATTTCCTTTTTAAGCTACATTATTTCAATCTGAGAAAATAAAACAACTGCATGAAAATACACTTTCTTTTCAAGGTGGACTGAAAATTTAAAAGAAAATGTGACTACCTGCCGTTTTATCATTTTTTTCTCAGTTTTGTTTCCTTTTTGCTCTTGACATTTTTTATCTAAAAAGATTTTCTCTTATTGAACTGATTTAATCTTTTCTATTTTCAGGTTTTCTTTGACAGATTTCTTCACCTTCACTGGACCTCAAACCTTTTTTATTGCTTCCTTAAAACTCTTTCTCTCTTCAGTTTGTTTGTTTGCCTTCTTTGTTTTTTTGCTGATTTCTCCTCCATCCAAACGTCTTTCTGAACTTTGCTCCTCTGCTGTCCTTTTGTCCTAGAAATGTTTGTTATCTTCCAAACTCTTCAAATAAATCACAGGAGGAGAACAAAGCCGTTCAGATGCAGTTTGTCTGGGTTCTCCTGTGAACATCCGTCAAACGGTTGGTTTCTATCGTTTATGATCAAACATGCAGATGAGCAAAGCTCTGCTTTGACCAAACCTCTGCTTTTAAAAATCTGAACAAAGATGACAGACTAAACCAAAATATATACAGATTCTTCAATGAAGATCCTCCAAATGACCAAAAAACATGCTTAGAAGTTTATTTTTTACAGTTTTTTGATCATTTGTCCATTATAAAAATACCATGAATTTGTGTATATAAAGGACAAAAATATGCTTTGAATTGTATTTTCTATACTGATTTAAAAGTAAAATCAAATTTTCTAAATTTTTACAGAAATGAGGTCTCTCTTTTCAATACCAACCAAAAGCAAACACATAAACACGTCTTTTCTGAACAAACAGAAACAAATTGTCCTTTTGTTCTTTTAGCCCCTTTGTCTTTGTTCCTGAATTAAAATCTCCGAAAGAAAATTTTAATTTTCTCACAAAAACTTAGAAGCTTGCTGGTTACCAGTTTTTTTTTTTTTTTTTTTT
>NC_050513.1:333050-337398 GCF_002922805.2 Oryzias melastigma
TAATTGATAATTAAAAAATGGTTGACTTCTGGCTCCAACCAAATGAAGTCAAATCAGTTTTTCATGACACGAACGCCGCCATGTTGGAGCCAGACGTCATCAGTAAGCTGTGATTGGTCGATCTGAGTTTCTATGGGAACCACTCTCACCAAGCAGGAGTGAGCTTGTTGGAAGGCCACACCCCTAAAGCAAAATCTGTCAATCAGAGGTTTTGAATGTTGGATGTGAGGGCCAGCAGGCTCCTCCTACGTCTCTGATTGGACAGTTTATATCTTGAACTACAGAAACGATTCCATAAAAAAAGGATTATCCAGTACTTATATACAGTCAATGGTCTCCTCGTAGACTTTTACAGACTTTCTTGTCTCTTTTTTTCTCCACCCTCCACCCAAAAACCTTTCCGGCTTGTGACTCCGCCCACTTCCTCCAGTATTTGTGATGTCACACCTACGTTTATCAAATAAGCCACGAAAACCTTTCCAAACAAAAATTAACTTTTTCAATATTTCATTTCGCTATGTACTTATATAGTTTTTCTTTTTCAAAGTTTGATCGTTTTTTTTTCTTCCTGGAGATGAAAACTCAACATTTTTCAGGATTAATTCCACTCCAGTTGCATAAGCTGCAACCAAACATAAAATGTCGACAGTCCAACAGAAGACACTGGTGGGATGATGGGTAAAATCGTTTCTTGAAGTCAAATATCTCATTTCTGAAGGACTGTTGCTCCGTTTGAACATCATTAACCAAATCAAGTGGGTTGGAATTTCAAATTAAAAGTATTATTATTATTTTTTTTGTGTATTTTCTTCTGTGTGAGGAGTCGGATCTTACAGTAAGGTGATGCTTCAGGTTTTTTAGGACAAATGGTAACAAGAATGAGAGGATTCAGCCTGGGAGTGGCTTCTATGTGGTCAGCTGAGGACGAGTTTATGATCAAGAACGGTTAAGGGGAGAGGACTTGTTTTTTTAACTTTTCTTCCAGGTCAGTGCTTGTTTTGGGAAGCCAGAGTTTCTCTGTTTATTGGAAGATTCACAGTGAAAAATCTGTAGGTTTTCTGCTTGGTCATGTGATTAGTTTCACAGATTTACGCTGAGCGACACATTCTGCTGACAAGAACCATGAGAGGATTCAAGAAGATCAAACGTTTCATTCTTTAAATCCATGAGCTGCACTTTTAGAACTTAAAAAATTCTGTTTTTGTAAATGAGAAAGTTTAATGAAAGGATTTTCCCTCAGATTTTTCTATGACAGACAGTGACAGTCTTTGTGTTTGTATGAAAAGTCAAAATAAGAGTATTTGTCTTCTTAAAATAGGAGATAATCAGACGTTTTCTGTTAGAGGAATAACATTTTTGATGAAAAAGCCCAGAAATTTGTCAGAAATGTCTTCATGCTGTCGTCTGACACGATGTTCTGTAATGAAATCAGTGAGAATGACCCGTCGGGATTTGGATCCAGTAATAAGCCTCATCAATCCTCATTAAGGTGTTAGGCCACGCCCACCAGGCTGTACGATTCTCACATTAGTGTTTTTTTTTCCTTCTGAAATCCTTACAGATCTGCTGTTCCACCAACTCCTGACCTGCAGAACCCGTCCCTCCAGAACCTGTCCCTCCATCCTTTATTCACCAGAACAAAACCAGAGAGCAATAGAATGTAGCTTCCATCAAACATTTGGACTGGTGCCCCGCCCCCTTTTTTGACCAATCAAAATGCAGCCAGAAGTTCCACCCCATCAAACCACGCCCCTTTGATATTAATTTTAATATCAAATTCATGTTAAAGGGGACGGGCTGTACGGTGGCGCAGTGGTTAGCGCTCTCACCTCACAGCGAGAAGGCTCCGGTTCAAATCCCGGCTGGGACCTTTCTGTGTGGAGTTTGCATGTTCTCCCCGTGCATGCGTGGGTTTTCACCGGGGACTCCGGCTTCCTCCCACCGTCCAAAAACATGCTTCATAGGTTCATTGGTGACTCTAAATTGCCCCTAGGTGTGAATGTGAGAGTGAATGGGTGTGTGATTGAGGCCCTGAGACAGACTGGCGACCTGTCCAGGGTGTACCCCGCCTTCACCCTTCAGTAGCCGGGATAGGCTCCGGCACCCCCGCGACCCCGAAAGGGACGAAGCGGTCAAGAAGATGGATGGATGGATGTTAAAGGGGCAGATTGGAGGTGTGGTTTGGTGGGGGTGGAACTTCTGGCTGCATTTTGATTGGTCAGAAAAGGGGGTGTGGCACCGGTCAACATTTTGGATGTAAATTCTATTACTCTCTCAAATGGCTGGAAAAGCTGCAGTTTTTCCAAACATTTATGCCTCAGTGTTATGGATGCAGCTAATAAACGATCAGGTGGAGGGAAACGCTCCGTCTGCTGGGGTTTCTCCACCTTATTAAAACCTTTAATCACAGCTCCCAGCCTGCAGTCCCATGTGGAGGGGTTCCAGAGCTGACCCCCCTGTAATGAAGCCAGGTTTCATTCAGACAAGCTGCTGGTCAGGTTCTTTTAGCGTCTTCTGGTGACGGCGAGAACATGTGGATAAACCTGGATTTCAGTCCAAACATCTAGAATTTGCTGTTGTGAGATATTGGACCTCCTCCCTCTCAAACTCTATATTCAGAATCTCCTAACGCTGCTGAACTCTATCTCCACGTGCACCGCACTCATGATGTTCTCCACAGCTGGAGAGATTCCAGATTCACACTTCTGGACCAGGTGAATCAGAAATCAAAATAAATAAATAATTTTCTGAACTGAAGTTTTGTATTTGTTGGTGAAGATTCTTCTTTTTCTGAGGTCTGATCAGCCAGAACTCGGAACAGAACTACTGATGGTTTGGATCCGTGTCATGTCAGGTGAAAAGCACCAGAACCGAAGCAGAACTCTTTATAAGTTCTGGTTCAGAGAAAAGCTTTTGGGAAAGATTTGTGAATTTTAGAAACTACAACCAAAGTGTCTTTACTTGGATCTGAAAAATCCACAGAAAAATTAGATTTTTTCCCAAGATAATTTATTTAAGTAGATAAAATAAAAACTTAATAACTAGTATATTCACTTGTTGTGCTTTTTTGTGTTTTCACTTCTTCATAATATCATAATAAACTTTAACAAACAAAAACGGATTAAAAATTGTTTAAAAAAGAAGTTTTATATCAAAAAACATTTTTAGAAAATTGCTAGAGATAAAAATAGTACCAAAAAACAAATAAATTGGCCTATAATAAATTGAAGTGATGCATATTTATGAATGTGTGTAATTCTTTTATTTTATTATAAAACTGCGTCTGCGATTTTCCTCATTGAAGTTTTAAGCAGAAAAATAAAAGATCTTAAAGCTCAAAACTTTCATATTTACATTGAAAAAGAAACCACTGTAGTCACAGACGTCCTTTATATAAAACATAATTTCACTGTTTAAATTTAGACAGCAAAAGTCTTGAAGATCTTACATCTAGGTGTATTTCCTGTTTTATTTTGAAAGGGTTTTAGTGTCTGAGCTGTAATGAGCTGATTGGGTTCATCTGAGGGATCATTGTTCATTTATTTTTCTGGCTGGAGTTCCACAAAACTTAAAGTTTATGTGGTGAGTTTGGTGATATTTATCAATATCATTTGTGCTTAATGCTTCTCCTTTGATTATTTGAAGTTTGTGAGATAAAATAACCTAAAAATAAGAGATTTTTGTGTGGTGTGATTGACACTCCAAAACTGCAGTGTGGAGTTATTATTCCTGCTCTGGTCTTGGCCGTTGGTCATCATGATCACACAAATGCACGAAAAGAAGAAACTTGTTGAATCCTTTAGGTTCCTGGACTGTTTAATTCCTAATATTTTTGAAAATGATGTTATCTAACAAGAAAAAAATAAGGACAAAAATCAATTTGTCTTTAATGTTTCAGTTTTTATTACCTCTTTGTTATCTAAACTATTATTTCTTGATGAACAATAGTTATATTTTCTAGTTATTGTTTAATTATTGAAATGACTAAAAAACAAATAAAAAAGAAGTGAATAAACTTTTTTCTCTTTGCCAAATGGATTTAATAAAGATTTCAAAAGAAAGGCGGATTTTTCTGAAAGAGTTGATTCTGGGTGGATCTCTGGAGGTTGTGGGTTTCATGAGACTTTTATTTTGTAGACATTTTCAGGATTCCACCCAGCTTCCTTTGGATCCTGCAGACGGCGTTCACTCTTCCTCCTTACAGGTAAGTTCTGCTCGTCTGGAATAAAACCTGATGAGAGAAATGACTGTAAAAGAGCTTCAGCTATGGAGACTTACAAGACTTTCTTTCACACAAAGCAGATCAATTCAGTATTTAGAAAAAAACAAGTATGGCCTTTGGCATAAA
>NC_050513.1:337498-340118 GCF_002922805.2 Oryzias melastigma
CCGATGACTGAGAATCAAACCAGTGGGAGACAAAGGTGCAGATAGTCACCTGAGATGTCAAAGTCAAGGCCCAGGGGCCGGATCCGGCCCTCCAGGTGATTCTATCCGGCCCTCCAGATCATTTTATTTTATTGTTATAATGACCTGATCTTATCTTGTGCTCATTTCAAACTTGTATAAATTTGATAAAATATATTTATATAGAGACAAAAATATTGAAAGTTATTTAAGATTTAAGTTGATTTATTCTAGAATAATATTCCTGCCTTCTTATTATTCATAATTAAGTTAAAAAGTTAGTTTTCTAAAGTTTTAAAAATGTTCATTCTGTTAGCTGTTTGGATTATTTTGGTATTTACTAAGATTTTTTTAGGCTATTTTAGCTAACAATTCCGATACATGCTAACTGTTTTGGCTAATTTAGTCAAAGTTTTTTAGGCTAATTTGGCACTTAGCTAATATTTCAGCTAGCTATCAGCTTCAGCGTTTTCAACTATTAGCTTCAGCACTAGCATCTTCAGCAGCCAAATTCAGCTTCCAGCATTCACACTAGCATTATCACAGGTAATGCTATATATCTAGTTCATAATTATGTTAAAAAGTTATGGTTTTAAAGTTTTAAAATGTAGTTTTTGTGTGTTTAATAAATGTTAATCCTGTTCGTCCCGCGACCTAAGGTGTGTTTTGGATTTTGACCCCCTGTGCGACTCTACACCCCTGTCTTAATCGGTGCATTCATGGCCCTCCTGCTCTTTCCTAGCCGCTCCGTTTCAGCATCAGGACGCGTTTGCTGCTGCATCCATCAGGCCGGATAAGTTGATCCGTCTGTGGGTGAAGCTGCTCTGCTTTACAGCTGCAGATGCAAATGACTAACATGCAGCTTTAATGTGTCACCTCTGGGTTTGTTTTTAAGGACGATCTGTTTATGAAAGGCATTTAAAAACAGGAAAAACAATTTTAATGTTGATTAAAGCGACGGTAGACAGTGGAAGTTTCCAAACCTCCTGGAGTGAAATGAAGCAGATGTTTTTTGAAAGGATAAAACGCTAACATGACTAATGGAATGTGCTCATAACGCAGCGGGGATTCCTCGTGTTCCACTTCCTGCTGATTTACAGCAGAAATGATGAAACTGCAGCTCAGACAGGAGAAACCAAACCACGTCTACAAACGAGAACCGATCGGTTTAATCCTTTATATCAATCACCAAAAAAGATTAATATATATATATGTGTGTGTGAGAGAGATTAAATTCTAAAATTGACATTTAAACTAGTTTCAGACAAAAGATATCAGCAGTTAACTTTTAAGGGTAACCACACACTTAATCAACTTTTTTTGCTTTTGATCTCTATAAATAAATGGGACTTTAAAAGTGCTTTCTGTTGGTCATTGCCAACACTTTCACACTTTATATAATAAAGTTGTTTAATTCTTAAAAATATGGTTGAAAACCGTCTGTGCCCTGTACAGGTTGAAACGAGGTATTACAGTTGAATTTTGTGATTGCTCAACTGGTGGAAGTCCCAGAGGTTTCACGTCATCATGCTCTGCAGCTCCAGTATAAAAGCCCCGCCCATCTTTGAACATATGACAGCTCGAGAGTTGAAGCTGTCATGGAATCACCTCATGTAAACCAAGCCTTGTCTCGCAGACTCACACAGACGACTCCCACCCCCACAGCCCCACAACTCACAGAGCGGCGGAGGACCCCCCACGACTCACAGAGCGGCGGAGGGGGCCCCTGTGATTCATAGAGCGGCAGAGAATGCCCCACGACGCCAGGAGGGGCGGAGGTCGCCGCACGACTCATAGAGCAGCAAAGAACCCCCTGCGACACCAGGATCAGCGGTGGATGCCCCGCGACTCATAAAGCGGCAGAGGATGCCCTGTGATTCATAGAGCGGCGAAAGATGCCCCGCGAGGCCAGGAGCAGCGGAGGACGCCCCGCGACTCATAGAGCGGCGGAGGACGCCCCACAACGCCAGGAGGGGCGGAGGTCACCGCGCGACTCATAAAGCAAGCAAAGAACCCCCCGCGACGCCAGGAGCAGCGGAGGATGCCCCGCGACTCATAAAGCGGCGGAGGGCGCCCCACCCCCTTTTTTGCATTTTTCAAATCTTGGCTGAGAGTGGAGTCATCCTCCAACTGTCCCGTTTAGTTACCCTTTAAATCCTCTTTTTATGTTAGTAAAGCAGCAGGAAGTAAACTGAATGTGTGGAACATTTAATCATAACTGACTTTTTTTAGCTTTGAGATTTTAAATTTCTTTTTTGTAGTCCAAGCAGAAAAAAATCTTTCAAACTGTCAGGTTTTGTGTTTCCCACAGAAGAATCTCTTTGATGTTGGAGAAGAAATTTGTCGATGCTCATTAAAAGCAGACTGACGATTGTGGAAGGTGCTGTGATTTCCAAACTCAGACCCGAGGCGCCCCTACAGCCCCCCCACCACCCCATCAGAGGGTGAGTGATGCAGCAGCGTGGTACCATGCATTCTGACTCCGCCTCCGGGGCTTCTGGCCGGCGTGTTTGGGCCCAAACAGCTCTCAGAGCGCCATCATCATCATCATCCATTTGGAGCATCATTGGAAACGTCTCTTCAGACAGAACGAAGAGTCCCG
>NC_050513.1:340302-344729 GCF_002922805.2 Oryzias melastigma
CCCCCCCCCCCTCCAGGAGCCTAACGGTCGTCTCCAGAATGAGCAGCTAACCTCCAGACGATCCTCAGCCCATATTTGTTCAGTATATGAAGGCATGAATTATTGATACCAGCTGTCTACCTTTACCCCCCTCAGTCCTGGGAGGGGGGGCTTCTTCAACAGCACAGTGAGACAATAGTGGTTTTTAAAGATGTTCTGCTGCAGTTCAGGAGGAGCGGGAAGCCTTTCTGTCAACTAGCAAAGCTGTTACTAGTAGACATCACGAGGACCAGGTTCTGATGCGGGAAGAATTAAGTGTAACATTTATATTCTGGCATTACACTAAACAGGCCTGTGTGATCTGTGAATCCTCTGGGGAAAAATATTGGTAAAAAGTTTGATTTTTTTTAAGATCTGTTTGATTTAAAAAAAGAAACGTTTTCAAACGCAAAAATATGTTTTGCAAGCAAAAAAAAGTTTTTGAAAGCAAATATTACATATTTTTATTTGCAAATTATTATTTTTTTTTCTTTACACTTTACATTTTCTTTGCAATTTAGAACATTTTGACCTCAAAAGTGTGACTTTTGTTTACAATGTGGTTGCACAAAAATCCCTCCTCATGTGATGTCCGTTGGTTCAGGTGTGAAGTTACCAAGTTCCTGTTTTCTGAGTACGTTGTGAACCAGTTTGGTACTGGCCCACAGCAAATATTTCATATTTTTTATTGCCAAATTGTTTTTTTTTCTTAACACTTTACATTTTGTTTGCAATTTAGAACATTTTGATCTCAATATGGAGGCACAAAAATCACTCCAGAGTTCCCCAGGGCTCCTTCCTGGAGCCCCTTCTGTTTGCCATCTACATTTGCAGTGTCCAGATTTTTGCAAAGAGAGTCTGGATTTTGAGAGGTAAAAACATTCAGCCAGACATTCTGAACTAGAGTTGCAAGAAAAAGTCTGTGAATCCTGTGGTATTATTTGATGTCTCTATGATTTTTTTAAATAAAACTTTGTTCTGATCTTCCTCTAAGTCTCTTCACCAGATCAACACTGCCTGCTTAAACCAATACAACACAAGTTTTTATTCTTATTGAACTAAATGTGTAGACGTTCAAAGAGCAGGGTGAAAAGTGTGTAAACTGTTGGATTTAATAACTGGCTGACCCTCCTTTGGCAGCAATACCTTCAACCAAACGTCTCCTGTAGTTGGAGATGAGACCTACTGAACACTAGGGAGGAATTTTAGACCACTCCTCTGAATAGAGCTGTTTCTGTTCACTGATCTTCTTTGGATGTGTGGTGTGAGTTGGATTCCAGGTTGACTGAAAATGCGTTGTATTAGTTCTGTGTGTTGTATTAGTTTAGGAAAACTACGTTTTATGAAGCGGTGTGACTCGGGTGACGATCAACAAGATATTTTATGACAAATTCATGCAGAAATCCAAATAACCCCACAGCGTTTACATACTTTTTATTGCAACTGAGCTTAATGATAAAAAACAAATAAACATGTATTCATTAGTCGCATAGAAATCAAATATATCTTTGAACTCTTAAACCGTTGAAATAGTTAACTTAAATGCAGCAGATTTGCACCAATAAGTAATACTTCACAGTAGTGAAGTAATTACCCAATCAACCTAAACCAACCAGAGCTGCTTTTCTCTGCATCAGAATCTGTTATAATTACATGAATAAACAGCCAAACAGTTCTAGTAGTTCAGAGTTTATTTTGCTGTGTACAGTCTCTCTGTCTCAGGCAGTTAAAGGGTTGAACTGAAGCCTCAAAAGTAACTCAAAAAAACCAAAATTGAATCTTCAACGGACAAAAAGCTTTTCTTGATTTTGGGATAAAAAGTCATATAAAGCATTTCACTACTTCCTGTGATGTCATGTGATTCTAAAGAACAAAAGCATCAAACGTCTTGTAGCATCTATGCTAACAGGACGACTAGCTGGTTTTGTTTTCAAAGTCAGAAGATTCTTACTTTTTTATTGTCTTTTATTACCAAAATTAAATCTGTAGGATGATTCGTCTTGTTGTCCTTGTTGATACATCACCATATTGTTGCATCTCCACACAGAACATGTTATGTCTGAATTCCCTCCCTAAATACTAAAATAAATATCCACAGTCCTGGGTTTGAAAAGCTATTTGGACCCCATGATCAGTACTTTTTCTGTTTTAAAATCTTCATTGGGCCTCTTCTGTGGTGTTGGAGGAGCTGCCTGGGCTTTTATTGTGAAGGAACCGCTCATTTCCTGCAGGAATGGTCATAAAAACAGATGCAGGTTTCTATCACGTTTGGGGTTTCTACATCTATTTTACCCACGCCTCCTTCAAAAGAAAACCAAAAAAAAAAACCTCACAACAAATGTCATTTTCTGGTTTGTGTAAACAGGGCTGCGTATGTAAATCACAGAAACAAATGATTTGTCGGTTTGTCGTTGGCGGATGGTAATAAGCCGGCTCCTGTGCGCTCAGATTTGAGGTGATGGATGAGGAAGGCTGCACCTTTTTATGCAAAGCAGATATTTTCTTTTACACCTATTCAATGCAAATCATTGTGGATCATCCGCCCAGCAGCTTGTGGTGGTGGAGAACCGGTACCGGCGATTCTCCTGAAGGTGTGGCTGGGTGAGGAGGAGACATAATGACATAATGAAGCCTTTCTCTGCTGAGCTTTAATAAAGACGGATGCTGCTCTCCTCCAGCAGGTTTGTGGTGTCTGGAAGAAAATACAGTGAGAATATATCATCTCCCCCCATCCTCTCAGATATTTACACTCGGAGCACACGTTTCTAAATTAATTAAAAACAAGTTAATGGAGATGCTGAGGGCTTCATGAGCGACGCTCTCCCACGCCGGCCTATTTAAAGATCTGGATCTCTGGCGCAGCCTTAATCAAATTCAAATACCACTACAAAGATTCCCATCATTATGAATGGCATCTAATTATAGACGGCGCTGGAGCGGGAGGCGTGCTGGTAACGGACCCGTGTGGCATTTAAACTCCTGAAGGAACAGTTTCAGCTGAGCGGCGAGGAAGGTGGTCGCACTCCGCTGAGGGAGGACGGGTCACATGACCACCCAGACTGCACCGAGATGTTGCTCGCGGCTTCAGCTGAGTCACGAGAAGCTCGACAGCTGACTGTTTGATCCAGTCTGTGCTCTTTGGCACCGCGGGTTTGGTTGAACTCTTCAGTGTGCTTCTCCTGATGTTTGCAGGACGTGAGTCTCAGACACTGATGGGACTTTGTGTATGGAGGTGTCAAGCCATGTGCCAATAGGGTGGAGGGCGTGTCCTTGAAGCGTGTATGCAGCCTAGCTTCATTTAGAGGAGGAGCTAAACATAATGATGTGCAGCCCAGACCTGCCACCGTGTGAATGATTCAGGAGGTTCAGTGAGTGCTGCAGAACGTTGTGACTGAGGCGCAGACGGTTCGAACTGAGGCGCAGATGTTCGGACTGAGGCGCAGATGTTCGGACTGAGGCGCAGATGTTCGGACTGAGGAGCAGATGTTCGGACTGAGGTGCAGATGTTCGGACTGAGGTGCAGATGTTCGGACTGAGGCGCAGACGGTTCGAACTGAGGCGCAGACGGTTCGGACTGAGGCGCAGACGGTTCGGACTGAGGCGCAGACGGTTCGGACTGAGGCGCAGACGGTTCGAACTGGGGCTTCAGACGGTTCGGACTGAGGCGCAGACGTTTGGACTGAGGCGCAGACGGATCGAACTGGGGCTTCAGATGGTTCGGACTGAGGCGCAGACGGTTCGGACAGGGGCAGAGACAGTTTAGACGGGGCTGCCGACAGTTCAAACTGGACCGATTCGGACTTGGTGCAGAAGGTTTTGGTAGGACCGCGGGTAGCATGGACGGGGTTGCATGTGGTAGGAGTGGGGCCGCAGACAGTTCAGACTGCTGCAGACAGGTCAGATAGAGCTGCAGACGGTTCATTCAGTCTTAGTCTGTCTGAGAAACTTCCACACACTTCAAATTCATACCAGTTTTCATACAACAGTTTTGCATCCAGTAGATGTCCTATTAGAGCAGATGAAGCGTCAGGGTTTGAGCTGGATGAAAGGCTGCAGAGTTGAAGCTTCATTCACTCATCACCAGTCTCACATGACTCTGACCTGTCACATCTGCGTTTGTCTTCCTCAGTTGGACACACACCTGTCCAGGTACTGCTGGTTGGATTGATGACTGGTGACCAGATCACAGGAGGAGATGGACCATGACTTATTTCTGTGTGAAACTGTCCTTCTCTTATGAGATCACAGGGAGATATGTTCTATGAAAGCTTCTTCTCCAGTTTGTTTCAGGAAGCTGGTTTGTTACTTTAATATTGTTAGATTTATATCCTGGATGTTTTGTTTTTGCTGCATTGGCCTTGGTTCTCCCTGAAGAGATGATACTCTCATGCACACTAAAAACTCAGTGG
>NC_050513.1:344863-358011 GCF_002922805.2 Oryzias melastigma
CAAGTGTTTTTAGAGTGTGGGGTCTCCCAGTTTAGTTTGTGTTCTGTGAAAGAATAACTTGGATTAAATAAATGTACATGTTTGTCAGCCCTGAACAGTTGAACCACGGCTCTGCATCAAACAGGATCAGGAGAGGGTTGATCTGTATCAGTCCACACCACTTTTCCATCTCAGTATCCATCAGGATCATTAAACAGGAGCTGAGGGGTTTCATCAGAAATGTATGATCTAGTATTAGACGCTGGAGGAGACAGAAGTGTTCTGCATCTTGATGATCCACTTATTCCTGAAGTGACCTTCTGTTAAAAAAACAGATTTTCTTTGGGCAAAGATGGTTTATTATATAATTTATTTGACCTGAATATTTTAAAATAGCATTCAATGACTCCAGTTTGAATCTGAAATTTTTCCATCAGTTTGTCCTTAAAGCTGCAGCTCGAGCAGCTCTCCACCTTCTGGATTGTTTTTCTACAAAAACTTTTTGACAAATACGTTATTTCACTTTTGAAGTTGATTTCTTGTACTTTTGTCTTAACCCTTTAACAATTATATATTTGTTTCTGCTTTAATTTTACCAAATAAAGTTTTGGTTAGTTACTGGTGCACACCAGATAGTAACTCAAAAAAAAAAAAAATTTTTAGAAATGTTCTGGTTTAATGCACATCCATTACTAACCACAATTCTTTTTTTATTCTTTTAATTTTTGGAAAAAAAAACAAAACTTTAATTTGTTTTTCCAAGTTCCCTTTAGGGAGTCCGTACCTTGGGGAGTAAGACACACAATCAACATTTTTAAAAACATGTTTTCTAAATGTTTCCCACTGTTTGGTTGAGCAGACAGTTAAAGGGTTAACCGGACTCTACCAACCATCATGCAGCCGAAGCATCTGGACGGGTGATCTCCAACATGGCTGACAGTGGATTCTGACTTAAATTTGCCCTGCCCACTTCAACAGTCTCCTAAGAAATCAGAATTGGGTGAGAAAACCAGTTTTGTTCATTAGAATCATTCACCCACCAATCACAGCCATGCTTTTTTACCACAGTGTACTTTTAGAAAACCAGTCTCTAGTGGTCATGAGGGGAACTGCAGCCTTAAGTTTATTATTTCTCTCCTGATAGAGCCGTTTGTTTGCCTTCTTTCCAGGGTGGGGGAGTTCGCATGGACGCCGGGCTCGGCGGTGGAGCTGCTGCTCTGCTTAAATGGCGGCTGTTAGATGCTTCTCATTCAATAAGCCCCCGAGCGTTACTGTTTGAACAACTTTGTGTTTGAACTTGTGGCACAGAGGAAGCTCATTATGTGTTATTGGCAAATTTGTTGAGCGTGCCGCAGATCCGACTCTCTATTTTCCCGCTGGCGAGAGCCCCCCACCCCCCCACCACCGTTCTGCTGCTGCTCAGCTGCTTAACTCCCAGGATATCGACTCTGTGGGGCGAACGGAGGGAAAATCAGGAGAAAGCCACTTAAGAAATTCAATGAAAGCTTTTGAATGTGAGCTAGGAGAGTGAACTTTGTGTCCGGTCAGTGTGAAGCTTAAAGGTCAGCGAGTTCTTCATTAATGTGTAATTAAGGAGTTAATGATGCAGGTGGATCACAAGAAACCTGACATCTGAAGGCCGTGTCTGGTGTTCGTCTGTGTGTGGAAGCTCCACTCCTCACGTTCCTCAGGATTCTTGTCTGGCTTTTGACCCCACATTTTCTAAATCTGAGGTCCTTGACCTTCCTGCAGCCCTTTGTCCGTCTGTTAATAAGCTGAACGCAGCACTCTGTGAACAACCAGCTGGTTAGCAGTGACCATGGCTGGATCTGACTAGTGCTGTCACCATCAGTCGACTAATCGACGAATAATCGATTATTAAAATAGTCGACAACCAATCTAATAGTTGATTAGTCGTTACTTTATGTTATATGGAGTCAGGGTGTAGTAAAGATGATCAATATAATAACATTCTGCTAGATTTATGGACTATTTTGGAATCTGTTGAAGTTTTTTAGGCTATTTTGGAGTTTAGCTAATATTTCAGCTACATGCTAGCTATTTTGGCTGATTTGGGATTTTTTTTTCAATTCTTTAAGGCTAAATTGGCATTTAACTGATATTTTAGCTGGCTGTCAGCTTCAGCCTTTTTAGCTATTAATTTCAGCATCTTCAGCTATCAGCTTTAGCATCTTCAGCGGCCAAATTCAGCTTACAGCTTTCACACTAGCATCATCATAGGTAATATTATATATGTGTGCTTTACATTCAGTTTGCGCATGAGCCGATTAGTCGACTGATTGGAAAAGATAATCTGTGCTTCCTGGACTATTAAAGTAATCGTTAGTGGCAGCACTAGTTCTTACCCGGACTCAGGCCATTTAATGAAGTTTGGGGGGAATGGGCTGATTAGCAGGAGACACCATGAACTTTAGGCTTTCGTTAAGGTTAAATCATAACCAAAATAATGAGATAAAGCTTAAAATATTTCACTTTTTGACAAGATGATTAAACTTTTTCTAATATGTAGAATTTTTGAGGATGTCCCTGTATCTGATAGGACTGCTTTTGGGTTCATTCTGACAGGATTAGGGCCACTATGAAAAAATATATATATATATTTAATGCACAAGAATGTTGTTGTAAAATTATAAGAATAAAATACAAAATGTATGAGAATGAATTTGTGATATTTGAGTTAAAAAGTCATAATTGCACAAAGAAAAAGCCATGCCTTTTTGAAAAATGAAGTTGTTTGTGTAGGTCTACATCCACATTATGACTAAGTTCATCAGTCATTCGTGGTGATGTCATAAGGCTCTTGTTTATCATGGGTATCCATTTCCCATCATGCCTTTGGGCCTCTGCAGTTAGACCGTAAACGGCTCACAGAGTCCTTGTGGGTCAAGAGTCTTCTTGTGAAGCGGCTCAGTCTCCTATCAATTATTTCGCTGCTCCTCTGCTTCTAACAAACAGTGACTCACTAACAGACTTGGTCTTTCCTGATTGGGAATCAATGTGGAAATAGCTGCTAACAATACTCTCTACAGCTCTTTTAGTTCTTTATATTTTTGTTAAGAAGCAAGATTATGCATCATAAATGTATTCATTTAGTCTTGTAAATTCTGCACTAATACCTGGTGAAACTATAACTTAATAAAACAGAAAACTGACTTCCTTTTGACCTATAACTCTGAGTTTATTCTTGTGTAATTAAGTATTTTTCCCTCATAATTCCACAACTTGTTTCGTGAAAAATATTGACTTTTTTCAATCGATTATGAAACTTTATTCAGTTTAAATTTTGATTTCTTCTCAAGATTTTAAGACTTTATTCGTGTAATAATCCAACTTTTTTTTGTAATTTCACTACTTTTGTTTTGTACAATTAAAACTTTTTTCTATCAATTATGTGACTTTATTCACAGTATGTAGACTTCTTTATCTCATAAATTTCAATATTATTCTTGTAACAATACAATTCTTTCTTTCTGTCATTTTTATGATTTTATTTACATTAAATGTTGACTTTTTTTTCAGAGTTGTACGTTATTCTTGTAAAATGACAACTTTTTTCTGACAGTTTTATACTTTAGTTTGGTAAAATTACGACTTTTTTTTCTCATAATTCTACAACTTTCTTTTTGTAAAATACAACATCTTTCTTCTCACAATTTTATTACTTCATACTTTTTGAATTTTTCTAGCATTTTTATACCTTAGCCTGATAAAATAAAATTTTTTCTC
Organism: Oryzias melastigma; assembly: GCF_002922805.2. Lineage (NCBI taxonomy): Eukaryota > Metazoa > Chordata > Actinopteri > Beloniformes > Adrianichthyidae > Oryzias > Oryzias melastigma. The sequence goes on from NC_050513.1 coordinate 348,590, forward strand.
ATAATTCTATGACTTTATTAATTTTTAAAATGAACTCTTGTGACAATTTTATACTTTAATCTGATAAAATACAAATTTTCTCTAATAATGTTATGACTTAATTCTAAAATATGCTGACTTTTTCTCATCATTTTATGACTTTATTTTTTTTTAAATTAAAACTCTTTTCTGACAATTTTACACTTTAATCTAATCAAGTAAATGTTTCTCATAATTTAAACTGACATAGCATAACTTGTAGAATTACATCTTCATTCTTGTAACCGTACAAATTTATTTTCATAAAATTTTGACTTTTTTATTAATATTTGTGAATATTAATCATACAACTTATTCATGTTAAAAGTTAAATTCTCGTGGTTTTATAACTTGTAAATTGATGATTTTTTTCAAATATTGTTGCAACTTTCATCTCATTAAATCATAACTTTTTTCTTATAATTTTGCCTTATTTTCCTAATTTTTTTATGTTTTCCTCATTTCCACAACTTTATTTTCTTGTCATTGTGTACCTAATACTTTCTGCTTAACTTACATTAATAAAACTTTTAATATTTTGCACTTTAAATTAAACAGATTTTAGTTTTGTTGCTTGCAGGAAAACTTCAGCTTTACCATTTTATCTGATAAAATACACACTGAAAACTACACCATAGGATCTGAATCTGTTTTCCTGTTTTTCCAAGAATCTTTCTAAACAATGACAGTCAAAGAATCTCCAGGAATCAATGGAAACCATCCAGGAGGATCTTGTATCTACAGTTGGACTGAAGTTCAGATCCATTCAGGTTGAAGATGGATGGTTGGTTTCCCTCAGTGTGACATGAAGCCATCAGAGGTCAAATGCATAAGAAGTGATGTTTTTTCTAGTTCCTGAGGAAAAGCGTGAACCGTTCTGAATGACTCGATAAAAGCAGAAAGGTTAAACACAAATATTAGCGCCGATATAATCGGCGTGTTTCGTCAAGGTCGTTCGCTGCAGTGTAAACACATCCATCACGACCCGTAAACGCTCGTGGGAATGGAGCCGTTCGTCTGGGTGACATTTCACGTTCCTGCTTGAGATCAGCGTGACTGATGGACCCAACAGAACCAGCAGACCAAATACAGTCGGGTCTTTTCTTTTTCTTCTGAGCCGCTCTTTGTCAGCTCAAGTTGGTGGTGTTGATGCCCCATGGCGCCATGAGTTTCACCTTTAGCGGCGCTGACGCTCAAACGCAAAATCTTTGTCAATCCCAGTGTTTTATTGTGAAAAATTGGTTATATTTTGAAAATAAACTGGATTTTTTCATGTAACTTGATGTAACTTCATACCCGAATTGATGCAGATCACTCACGACTTGCGCTTGGCTCCATGCACGGCTCCACGCTCGGCTCCACGCACTACTCCATGCACGGCTCCACGCTCGGCTCCACGCACTACTCCACGCACGGCTCCACGCTTGTTGTGAACCCCACTATAGGTTAACAAGAGCGTTGAATGGAAGCGGCCTCTGTTCCGCGCCGCTTCCACATCCAGGTGTTGACTTCCAGAACCAACCCAACCTGACGGTTTTCCAGGGAAATTCTGTTGTTTGTTTTTTGACTCCCCAGAGGCTTTTATTTTTGGAACTCTCAGACTGGTAATAAGAGCTGATGGGTGTTAATAAGCCAAAGGCACACGACTCGCTCTGGTTCCATTAGGCAGAATTTAGGAAGCTGCCATCCAGCTTCAGTGAGAGCCTTTCTTGGCAGCAGAAGTCGAAACAAATTCATTTCCAGCCTGTGAAACTTTAATTAAGCATGATGGAGCTGGCCGCTGTCTTTATCGCCGTTTTCCCTCTTTGGTGTTCATGCCATGTTTGCTCCTCTGCCCACACAGCGAGGTGAGAGCGCTTTCACCTCGCCGCCGCCGCTTTACTCCGACGTGCAGACGGCTTTATTCTTGGCTGGAGGTTGATGATGGAGCTGCAGCTTCTGGCTGATGTGATGGATTCAACAACACGTTACGGGCTCTACCATTCAGACTGTGAGAGGGAAAGTCACTTTAAGAACCATTTAAATTCATAACTTCCTGTTTTCTTGTTTTTGGTCAGATTTGTCAGAAGTTCGTTATGCTTTAATGTTGTTTGTTTGTTTGTTTTTTACCAACAATCTATTGGTTCCACTTTGGTCTCAGTACTGAAGTTTGATCGGTTATTTGGAAAAGTCATTTTTTTTATTAATTCAACATGTTTTTTATCAGTTTATAAATACATTTCACCTTTTGTCCGGTTTAGATGAAACTAAAAAGCAGGAAGAAGCTGCTGGTCGTTGAAACACCATGTGTCAGGTGACTGAAGGTCAGTGGATGAGACGTGAAGGTGTAGAGAGAAACCGCGGCGTCATGTGAGGAGATGGAGGCAGAAGAACGTCGTCATTGAATTCTCCCTTCAGTTTGTCAGAGTTCTATGGAAACAATCAATAAAAAGTGTAGCAGCAGTTATTTAAGGCAAACTTATAGGAATAAATGCAATAAAGGATAAAAAGAAAAGGAGTATAGAAGATAGACGTCGGAGGACAGCTTATAGAATATTTTCTGAACAAGCCTGAGGTCAGAAACGTTGTTTTGGTCTGAATTAAAATGTGTTTTATATTTGACGACGTTCTGGACTCTTTAGTGATGATCTGTGAAATGGGAGGAGAGGAGCACGGATGAGAGCAGTTGGAAGGGGGAAACTTGGCTTTTTGTCCTGCTGAAATCCTTGGAGATTAAAGGGAGGAGCTTAAAGCAAGATGTGAACAAAATGGCCGACGCAGATGCTAGCTGTGGTCAGTTCTTGTAGGGAAGAAATGTCAGTGAGGAGAGATGATGATGTTTCGCTTTTATCGAGTTCTCCTTCTAAAAATTTTGACAGTTTAACTTTTTTGTACAAGATAATCACACATTAAAAAAAATACACATAAGTGATGTGTGTGAGGACGAATACTACCAAAATAAAAGAGGCTAATCTATAAACCAAGAGAGTTTGCTTATATGTAGCAAAACCTAAGAAATGTTCTGGTTAGGACTGAGGTTGATAAGGACAGTCGCATAAAACTACAGACACACCAGGCTTAATTGTGATTTGGATTCAAGAACACAAACAATTCTTAAACGCTTGTTTATCTCATTTCTTTATCTTTCAGAAGGATCTTGATGTGAAATCTCAACGTGGTGTAAATCTGGTGAAAGTTGCTCCAAACTTTTTCTTTCTCAGCCCTATTCTGATATATGGACGTCATAGACACAATTATTAGACTCTCATTGTCAAACAGTTGGCACTTCTGTGAGTGAACAGGACACCGTTCATACATCACTACCAAATCCAAGCCCCTTATTGGTCAGTGTTTGACCCTGTCTAACTAGCTTGTTAAGCTATCCAGCGGCCAGCTAGCGTAGCCGTCCATCAGTTCAGTCTATCCAGGGTGGATCCCGCCTTAACCCAACAGTGACTGGGACAGTTTCCAGGAACCTAGCGGCTCCCGTGGGTTGAGAAAATGGATGGAAGTTCTTGACCAAAATCCTTGCATTGAGCCGCCATCTTGAATGTTTATTTCTCCTCTTTGACCTAAAATGTCAATGGCCTGATTGGTTGACGTGCTCACTGCGCCTCGCCGTGCCAGACGCCCGAATTGCGCCACACCGGGTCTATACATTGACTCAACATTGGAACTTGACGCCTGCCGCGTTCTGAGTGAATGCACCCTATCACACATGAGGAACTTTCATTACAAGCGGGAACATTCCTAAACCACTTGCTAAAGTAATTCATAGAGCAGAGATGAGCACTTCTTTACAAACTATCAACCTGTTTCTCTCCTTCATAGAAAATCTTAGAATAAACTGTAACATCCTGCTGAACGTAGTAAACAGTCAGAGACCAACTATGAGCTCCTAAGGTAGCTCAAGTATTTGCAGTAGGCCACATGCCAAATACTGCGCCAAAAGAAACCTTTCCTCATTTACTTAATCCTCTCGTGCTCTCACAACACAGCCTTGCTCCTCCAGCCCCCGCCCACAGTCATTCTGACCCCATACAGAGCACCCATAAAAATACAGAATCAGTACACTGCCTGCACCCTGCGAAGTTCTGGTCCTGAGGGTCCACACACAGGAGTCCCAGAGGTGGAGAGAAATAATTATTCAGTCTCTAAGGCTACTGGGAAACAATCACAGGTAGGATGTTCACTGTCCTCAGACCACACCCTCTTCCAATCACACAAGGGGCCAAAATCCAAAATAAGGCTGCGGGCTGAAGAGGATAAACATTTATTCAACTCTCTAAAACTACATTTTTAAAACTTTATAACTGTAACTTTTAACATAATTATGAACTAGATATATAGCATTACCTGTGATAATACCCTTAAAGGAATTAACCCCTGCAAAGCTGCTGGCCCCGATAACATCCCAGGGCAGGTGCTGAAGGACTGTGCATCTGAGCTGTCTGAGGTGCTAGCAGACATTTTTAACATCTCTTTGTCTGAGGCATCTGTTCCAACCTGCCTAAAAACATCCGTCATTGTTCCTGTGCCAAAGGGTTCCACAGTTACGGGGCTTGATGACTACCGACCCATAGCACTGACCCCGGTAGTCATGAAGTGCTTCGAGAGGCTGGTTATGGCCCATATCAGGAACAACATCGATGCCACTGTGGACCCACAGCAGTTCGGTTACAAGAAGAACCGCTCCACTGATGATGCCATCTCATCTGTGGTCCACACAGCCCTTCAGCACCTGGAGGGCAGGAACACCTACATCTGCCTGCTCTTCCTGGATTTCTTCTCGGCCTTCAACATCATCATCCCACAGACCCTGCTGCAGAAACTCTCCACCCTTGGCCTGAGCCCCACACTAGGGAACTGGGTTCTGGATTTCTTGACAAATAGACAACAGACTGTCAGGATGCAGAATACCATCTCCTGTACCCTCACCCTGAGCACTGGCACACCCCAGGGCTGTGTACTGAGCCCCCTCCTGTTCACTCTGCTGACATATGAATGCTCGGTGAGACACCCCAGTTGCCATATAGTCAAGTTTGCAGACGACACAGTGGTAGTAGGACACATCAGCAACAACGATGAGTCTGACTACCGAGAGGAGGTGGAGATGTTGGTGCAATGGTGCAGAGAGAACAACCTCTGCATCAACGTGAAGAAGACCAAGGAGATGGTGGTGGATTTCAGGGAAAGCAGACGCCCCACCCCTTCACATCGATGGAGCCCCAGTGGAGCTTGTCTCCAGCTGTAGGTATCTGGGTGTGCACATCAGCGAGGACCTCTCCTGGAGCACCAACACTTCCCAGCTGGTCAAGAAGGCCCACCAGCGCCTGTACTTCCTCAGGAGGCTGCAGTGGGCTGGACTTGGAGGCTCAGCCCTGATGAACTTCTACCATGCTGCTGTGGAGAGCGTCCTCTGCACCTGCATCACCGTGTGGTACGGCAGCTGCACCATCGCTGAGAGGAAAGCTCTGCAGCGTGTGGTAAAAGCCGCCCAGAGAACTGTGGGGGGGAGCTGCCAACCATCACAGACCTCTACATCATAGGATACAGGGGGAGGGGTCTGAACATAATCAAAGACCCCACCCACCCGGCACATGGTCTGTTCCAACCACTCCCATCAGGCAGGAGGCTGAGGAGCATTAGATCCAGAACCACCAGGCTCCGAAACAGCTTCTTCCCTGAAGCTGTCAGGCTGCTGAACTCTGTGTGACTGTTGTGTTCTATATGTTTACTTTAGTTATTTTTTTGTTTGTTTGTTTGTTTATATTTTTCCCCGGGACCTGAGTTCCAATCTCTGCCAGTGACATTAATTTGTCCACTGGTCTGACAATATGAATCCTTTGAATCCTTTGAATAATGGTGTGAATGCTGTAAGCTGAATTTGACCACTGAAATTGATAGCTGAAATCGCTGAAGCTAATACCCAGCTAAAATATTAGCTAATATTAGCCCCCCCCCAAAAAAAAAGAAAGAAAAAAAAAACTTTGGTTAGCCAGTATTGCTAGCTGAAAAAATATCTGAATTTCAAAATAGCCTATAAAACTGAAAAATAACCTAAATTAGCCAAAATAGTTACTCCAAAACAGCCGGAAAAATCTTAGTAAATGCGAGAATAGTACAAAAAGTTTTTAGCATAATTCTGAATAATACAAAGGCAGGAATATTATTCCAGAATAAATCAACTTAAACCTTAAATAACTTTCAATATTTTACTCTCCATAAAAATATATTTTATCAAAATTATACAAGTTAGAAATGAGCACAAGATAACATCGGGTCATTAATAACAATAATATAAAGTGATCTGGAGGGCCGGATAGAATCACTCGGAGGGCCGGATCCGGCCCCCGGGCCTTGACTTTGGCACATGTTATGTAAATGTTTGTGCTATTATTAATATCCCTATTGTCAGATTTTATTTAGTTTTTATTTATTTTTAGAAAATCATATTTTAATACGTTTATCCTAAAAAAAAAAGACTTTCTTGGACAAGGATTGGGATAGGCTATGATCCTGAACCGTTTAGTCGAGACTTTGTCCTCCATCGTCTCCATCACTGTCTCTGTGATCCGTGTTGATCCAGATGGCCATCAACTCTGCTGGTAATCTGATTACTGTGGACCTAAATCAGTAAAGAAACTGGTGAGGATGTTCACCTGAGGATCCCAGTGAGCTGCTCACACCATCATATCCACCACTGCTGTGTTAACAATAAACGGAGGAATCTTTCAGTGTGATGGATGACTCCTGTTCTGGTACAGTCCAGTAGATGATTGAACTGGTAAAGTTCTCCAGATGATTGTGGAAATCTTCCTTTCTGCCTCCATTTCTTCTTTTCCTTCTCTCCATCAACTTTCCTGCACCAAACCAGTGGAGTTTGCAGTCTGCAAATTCCCAGCATCCCTGATGTTTTTTTATAACAGAAACACGACTTCAGTGAAATGTGAAATGATGTTGACCCCCCCCCCCATTTGACACTCTTCTGCTCTCAATAGTGCTGATCTCACACATTCTGATATGCTTTTAATTTGTTAACATCTCCTAACATGCAGAGATCAGTGGCCAGAGGCTTTATTTTTATACGCTTGTAAAGCTGCAAAAGTCCCATCAGCGATCGAGAAACAATATCGTTAATATCAATTAAAAAACAGGAATTCTGCAGGAGAGAAAAGGAAAGGAACGTTATGGAGGTAAGAGTGTTTTCTGTGTTAAATCTGAGGATGCTCCGGTCCATACTCAGGCAGAGGAGCTCTGCAGGGTCTGAGCGAACTCTCTGAAGGCTCATTAGCGGCAAACAGACTTGATTAAGTTTAATTAATGTTTTTTTTCCCCTCGATCATTAATGAAGCTTAAAGAAAAGGAGAAACGGTTTAATTATGGAGCTCTTCAGTTTTTCAGCTCTTCTTTTAGCAGGAATGAGGTCTTCCGGTTTGGAGGTTTATGGTCTTTGTCCACTTCCTGTCTGGTTCTTCCGTCTTCAGGGGCGAATCCGGCGTCTCCATCCAACCATGACCCTGCCTGACCTTTAGTTTCTGGAGGAAAACGTCACCTCCAGACTTTGTTAAAGTTAACCCGTTAACAGCAGAGCTCCAGTGGTTCTGTTCTTTGATTTACTGTAACTTTTCAACCATTAACACGATCATTCCAGTAGATTGTGAAGACGAGATGTTCACAATCTACTGAAATGATCGTGTTAATGGTTGAAAAGTTACGGTACGTTACAGATTTGTGTTTAAGTGTCACCAGCGACGCCTCTAGTGTTATTAGTGTCTTATTCATTTGTGATCCGGTTCAAACGCACAATCAAACAACCCAAGTGAAGAAAGGAATTCACTTTAACAAGAGTGAACTCCCATAATGCACTGCTTCCCACCGTGGGAGGGGCTTGTCTTTAGATTTCTAGAATATTTCCGTTCGTACCGCTCTGTTGTTGTTTCCACATTTCTTCACTACTAACTACAGTATACTATTATAGTATATTATTTTCCATTATTTATGAGTGTCTTAATCTACTATCCCAAAATTCAAAGTCCTGGATTTTTCCCAGAAGTCTCTGCAAATAAGTAGTGAACATCAATAGTCAAAAGATTGGCAAATATGGACCACAATGCATTGCAGTTCTATGAGATTTCGGCTTGTTGGAGCCAGTGGGTACTTCCTTTTTGGAACACTAGGGGAGGTGTCACTCAGTCCATATTTTTATATACAGTCAATGGTTCAATCTCGTGTTTCTTCTCAGTTTAAAGACCCACTATGATGGAATTTGTTGTCTCTTGAGTTTTAAAAAACTTTTTATAAAGAACATTAAGCGAGAGAGTTTATTTATTTATTCATATCGTCGTGAGTCAGGAGCAGATAAAAAAAATTCAGTTTGAAGAGGATCATATTTATGAAATAGAAAATACACTGGGCGGGGCCACAAGCTCTCTGCTCCGCCCCATCCTCATCCAACTGCAGACGTATAGATCCATGAACGTCTTTGTTTTCCTCGTCTGAGCTGCAATCTGACTAGACAGCTCTGATATTGCTCGCCTTTTTTGTTGCACCGCTAATGTTTGCTTAAGGTTGTGACGGGCTGTAAGCTAGCATGTAAACACAGTTTCAAGTCAAATTTCTGATGAACTCCTGCTGCTCTGCAGAAACAATGTTTAAGGAAATTACAGATTTTGGCTAAAATTAGCATAATCATAATTAAAAAACGACTGGGAAAGTTTTGAAAATAGATCAAAAGATGATCAGGATGGGACTTTAAGGATTTATTTTTAACTTTTATAAATGATCAACTTCTAAGAATGCTAACAGTGATTGGAGACAGTTTTCAGAGCAAACTCTTGCAGTTTTACCTCATTATTCTGGTTATAAAACGGTCCCTCAGAGGAGTCAGACTCTGAAAGATAACCGTCGAGGAACATGTCATAATGAGATGAGTGTCAGTCAGGCTGAAACTCTGCTGGTCAATCAGGAGGACGAGGTTGCTTGTTTGCATTATTAATGTACAGATCGAGTCCATGACGGTGCGCTAACAGTGACAGACGCTAACAGCATCTGTGCTCTGTAAATAAGTTCCTGCAAATGCAAACACAGGGAGCAGCGGCGCCGCGGTCACCGTCCCGACGCTGGACGGGAACGCCGGCATGGAGGTCTGATTTATCCTCCTAATATCCATCAGGTCAGCGGGACCTTGGGACGGCGCGGCCATAAAAGCAGCGCTCCGGCTGAGCCTTTTTAATACAGTCTCAGTAAAATGGCTGAAGGTCAGCGGCGCTCTCACTCAATCAGAAGGAAGCGGCTCTGGCAGCTTTAAGGTCTGTGGGAGAAAAGGATGCTGGGTCGCCAGAAACAAAGACAAACTGGTGTTTTCAGCTGGAAGAGCAGATATTGGAGAAAGATGCCCCCCCCCCCATTGAGAAGCTATTAGT
>NC_050513.1:358064-359469 GCF_002922805.2 Oryzias melastigma
GATGCCCCCCCCCATTGAGAAGCTATTAGTCTGCAGCAGAAGGTATCAATTCTTTAGAGGCAATATGGCAGCGAATGAGGTTTTTCCTTCTGCTGAACTGCAGGAAGTGCAAAGAAACTAATGACAAAACAGATAAATATACTCCCCGCTCACAGAAATGAATTGCTGGATCCATCAGGAGGCAGAAATACATGTTGGAGACACCGGCAGAGGAGATCTGGGTTCAGTTACAGATCAGATCAAATCCTTTCAGATCAAAGTTCTTTCAGAATCCTCTGTCAGTCAGAATAACCATTCAGGCTGTTATTTTATCATCTTCTTGAAAATACTAATTTTCTTCATAATCTTTTTTTTTCTGTAGTTCAAATTATAAACTGACCAATCAAATGCCTCAAAAAAAGTAGGTGGAGCCTCCTGACCCGCCTACTTTGACAGATTTAATGACATTCCTGGTCCACACCGTAGATTTGATATGGGTTCAAGAACGTGTTAAACAGGCATATTATACTAGCGCATGTAGCTGCAGCTGCAAGCGGTTTAGTGTGAAATGTCAAAGCGCTGTAAATCTGGTCAAATCAGATTAGCGTAGAGCCTGAACGTCAATTTGTGTAGTGACGTGTGAACATGAGAGTTTTGGACGTAGAAGCCCCAGACGCACTTTTACGTGTGTTTATATAGACTTTTCATTGGAGGTGGTTGATGAGTCCGGTGTGAACCTAACAGAAATACACAACAACTTTTTCTGTCTTTCACCAGATTTGTCGTTCATTTTTGAACTGGTAGCATGTTCAAAAGGTTATTCATCCCACTATATTAGCATGTTCTTTATTCATATTTACAATTTATATCTAAGTAAAAATATATATAATTAGGTGTGTTTGAGATCATGCAGGCGGATTGCGTTGCATGTTGGGTAGTTTTGACTCTGATGTCACTTGCCAATTATCATAAGTATATCGTGAGAAAGAGGGGGTGCAACTATCTTGATGTCTACAAAACGGCATTGTGGGAAACTGTGTCCTGGCAGTTCTTGTATTTCAACATGATCAGAAATGACTGGCTCAAAATGAAGGAAATCTTTTGTAAGTAGTGAATCACTGATGTAAAAATCAGTGGTTATGTGTGTTACTGATGGTGTGTTACTGATGGACATTAAATTAACCCAGTGGTTGTTTTTCATCTGTTTTCCTCTGAATGATGTTAACATTTATTATAAAAGTAAAGTTGATACTAAGAAGGAGAGGCATATTCAAATTCAACTGAATGTGAAGGACAACCCCCAACTTCCTGTTCTTGTTCAGTCCTGCTGCCTTACCCCTCCCCCGCCTGCACCAGCCTGGTCTCGCCGCCTGGTCTCGCCGCCTGGTCTCGCCGCCTGGTCTCGCCGCCTGGTCTTGCTTTGGCT
>NC_050513.1:359745-373724 GCF_002922805.2 Oryzias melastigma
AAGGACAACCCCCAACTTCCTGTTCTTGTTCAGTCCTGCTGCCTTACCCCTCCCCCGCCTGCACCAGCCTGGTCTCGCCGCCTGGTCTTGCTTTGGCTTTTGTCGCCCTGTTGTTGCTTTTGTTGTTGTGGTTCAGCTTTCATCGTTGTTTTGTCGACTTTTGTTGTTGTGTTGTCAACTTTTGTCATTGTTTTGTGGCTTTTGTTGTGATGCATTGGCTTTTGTCATCATGTTGTCGGTTTTTATCATTGTGTTTTCAACTTTTGCCGTTGTGTTTTTGGCTTTTGCCGTTGTGTTGTGGCTTTTGCTGTTTTTGTTGACTTTTCTCATCGTGCTTCGGCTTTTGTTGTTTTGTTGTGGCTTTTGTTGTGATGCATTGGCTTTTGTCATCATGTTGTCGGTTTTTATCATTGTGTTGTCAACTTTTGTTGTTGTTCTTTGGCTTTTGCTGTTGTGTTTTCGCCTTTTGCTGTTGTGTTTTCGGTTTTGCCGTTGTGATTTTGGCTTTTGCCGTTGTGTTTTCGGCTTTTGCTGTTGGGTCGTGGCTTTTGCTGTTTTTGTCAATTTTACTCATCGTGCTTCGGCTTTTGTTGTTTTGTTGCGGCTTTTGTTGTGATGCATTGGCCTTTGTCATCATGTTGTCGGTTTTTATCGTTGAGTTGTCAACTTTTGTTGTTGTTCTTTGGCTTTTGCCGTTGTGTTTTCGGCTTATGCCGTTGTGTTTTCGGCTTATGCCGTTGTGTTTTCGGCTTATGCCGTTGTGATTTCGGCTTTTGCCGTTGTGTTTTCGGCTTTTGCCGTTGTGATTTCGGCTTTTGCCGTTGTGTTGTCGGCTTTTGCCGTTGTGTTTTCGGCTTTTGCCGTTGTGTTTTCGGCTTTTGCCGTTGTGTTTTCGGCTTTTGCTGTTGGGTCGTGGCTTTTGTTGTTTTTGTCAACTTTTCTCCTCGTGCTTCGGCTTTTGTTGTTTTGTTGGGGCTTTTGTCAACATGTTGCTTTCGTTGTTGTGCTTCGGCTATTGTTGTTGTGTTGTCAACTTTTGTCATCGTGCTTCAATTTTTGTTGTTGTGTTGTCGGCTTTTGCATTCATATGAGCCTTGTCAGCCACCGTAGTTTTGACCTCAGGAGTGACTTCCAGCTGGCTCCTGTAGTGATGCTTTCAGGTGCAGCGTGGACGTCTGTGTTTCCAGAACTCTTTAAAGTTCCTTAAAGCCTCAAAGGCTCCAAAGTTAACAGAAACTTTTGCTTCACAGCAGAAAATCTGCATTAAAAGTTTGAAGACATAAAAAGACGTCTATTTCCCCAAAACAACTTGTCTAACAGGAGGGGGTGGTGGGGGGCCACAGAAAAGTAGATGTGTCTTCTTAATTACTATGATCAAGTGTTTCTTCAAGGACACCATTGAGATGACTGATGACGTTTGTGAGACGTGAAAAGCCCCAACAGCTGCAGTGTTTTTATGGCGCCGCTCAATCACCGTCTGATGACTCGTGGAGCGTTTTTTTTTTTTTTTTTTGGCTTTTCTGGAATCAAACCGTCATTCAGACAGCAGCCGTTTGGGCTGAAAGCAGCGGCGGGAAAACAAACTAACCCCTCAGAGGACGCTCAGCAGGCGCAGTTCTGAGCTCCGTCGTCTCTGGAGCGGCTTCTCCTCCAGTCGGCTCTGTGAAAAGGACGAGAGGATGTTTGTGGTTTTTGAATGGAGCCACGACAGTGAGCTGGGATTGAAGGCTTGTGTTGGTTCCACTAAGGCTTCACTGAAGCAAAATAAATACAGAAATGCGTAAACAAGTTTATCCTTAAGCTTTAGTAGTCTAGGGCTTTTTTTAAAGCTCTTTTTTTCCTTACCTTACAACTTTTCATCTACAAATTTATCTTTAAAACAGTTTATGTGACAAAATAAAATTACTGTTTACTACTCAGACGGCTGGGAAACTGGATGGATCTCACTGGGCCAGAACTGAACTGGTTCAAAACCTACTTGGAAAACAGGAAATACACATCTGAGCCAATAGAAATTAAATGAGGAGTGCCCCAAGGCTCCATCCTGGGGCCACTTCTTTTTAACATCTATATCCTCCCTCTGGTTATAAAGAACAGCATTAGTTGTGTGATTGCTTAGTAAGCATTCATACTATAGTGATTCTCCTGCTCCTTTCCATACGTTCTGACTGTTAAAAACTCAATCACACTTTCAGTGATTTCATCTGTCTTGGTATCAAAACGTTCAGCTCGTTCAGGACATTACTGCTTGTATTTTTGGTATTCATAAACTTTAAAGTTTTTGAAATTCTGAGCAAAATATGCACTATAGGAAATTAAATATATTAATGGGCTATGTTTTCATCTTTTATAGTATTTTTAAAAAAATATGGAGTTTACTAAATATTTTAGCCACAGGCTAACGTTTTTGGCTAATTTGGTTTACTGATGAATTTCAGGCTGTTTTGGAGTTCAGCTAGTAATTAGCAACTGTGGCTAAATTGGCATCTACTCAAGTTTTTTTATGAAAATTTTGAGTTTAGCTAATATTTTAGCAACATGCTAATGTTTTTGGCTAATTTGCTATCCACTAGAGTTTTTATGGGCTCATTTAGAGTTTAGCTTCTATTTTAGCAACAGACTAACTTTTTTGACTAATTGAGTTTACTGAGTAACTTTAGGGTGTTTTGGTGTTTAGCTAGTATTTGAGCAATGATCTAGCTTTTTTGACTAATTTGCCATCCACTGGGGTTTTTGGGGCTAAGTTAGAGTTTAGTTCATATTTAAGCAACAGACTAAATATTTTTTGCAAATTGGCATGTTTTAGGGATTTCACTATATTTTTTTTCAGAATATTAGTTCAACTTCAGCGCTCTTTCACAGCACTTTAACAAAATGTCAAGTTTTTTATGAAATTTAACATTTTGCAAAAAGCTTTTGCGTTTTCAGTAAATCCCTTCAGCATTTAAAGTAAATCATAAAACCATTTTCAGTAAAAAGCGTCAACATCTTTATTGACGAGTTTCACCAAAAGCATTCACACTAGCATTATGTAACCCCGCTGTGGTTTTGCGCGGCTGCTGTCACTTTAACGCTTGCCGGCTCGCACATAAATACCGCGGCCATTCACGTGATGACGCGTACATCCGGTAGTGATACACACGTACACACGGAAGCGAGGGCAGAGCGGAGCTGCGTTACCGGCAGGTAAATGGGAAACGTCGGAAATTCTGTGTTTTTATTTGGCGGTTAAAACACACAACCTTTCTCTTAGGAAACCGCGCACCTTTTCTAAAACAAAAGAAAGATCATCCATTCAACCGGCAACAGCTGAAACGCCGTGGCTGAGCTCGAGGGTTGTTTGGATAATCAGCTGGTGAGTGTTTACAATTGCGTCAGCTGGTGCGGGCATCAGCTGATCTCAATTGTGTCTTGTTCGTTGTTTTGTAGCGTTGTCTATTTTCTTTAATTTTGAATTGAGTACTCTGAAAAGAAATTATTTATCATGTACATGAATTTGAAATGAATTTGAATTGCATTTGGAGTGAATTTGAAGTGTATTTGAATTGTGTTTCAAATGAAATGAAAATGAAATTAATATGAAATGAATCTAGATTCTAAGGATTATGAATTGTTTAACAAATGTAATGTCCACTCAGTAATTTTTGAGATTTATATTCTGTTGGAACATGTAAAACAATGAATTAACTTTTCTTTTTGATAAGAAGAATCATGCTGTATTTTCTAATGGTCCTGTCCATACAGGCCAGGTCCCTTTACACAGGGTTTTTCCGGAGTCTGTCTGCGATGGCGAGCTGCTTGGAAGCGAAAGAACCTGCCACCACTCCCACAGAGCGGTAGGAGAAAAACAAACAAACAAAACTAAAGATCAGACTCTACACGGAACTTCCTTTCTACGAACTGACTCCCGTTGCTGGAGACATCTGGACTTGGTTATTTATTTATTTATTTACTTCCTCTGTGAAGGAAACCATTCATCACTTAAAGGACATTGTACATATTTATATTCCTGCTACTATTATATTTTTGGGTCACTGTGAATACACTCACTGGTTGCAGTCAAACTGAGTCTTGTGGTTCTTTAACATTCACTTACTCCTCCTTGAGACGAACCTCTAGTCCAGAAAACAATTAATTAATTAATTGTACACGTTTTATGTTACGTTGTACACGCTACAATTATCACAGGTAATGCACCTTTTCTAGTTATGTCATAGCTATGCAGACGACATACAGACATTTATTACATTGACACCAGGAGACTGAGGCCCTGCAGTCTCTTGACGACATTAATGCGCCACAACTTACTTCAGTTAAACAAAAACCAAACTGAGGTTACTGTCTTTGGACGTCACTGCAGAGCTTCAGTCTATCCATGATGATCTCCAGCAGCAGTCAGAGGTGTACGATTCTTCCAGATGTTTGATATCCAGATGGACGGGTTGGACTTGAGCTCTAATTAAAGTCAATAATCGGCAAACTCTGATCTTCTCTGACAAACGTGGAGATGATGTCACTCTCCAGGCTGTGCAGGAGTGACGGATGTGAACAGAGAGACACAATTCTCCGTGATGAACCGGCGGGCCCGCTTACCGTCATTTGGAATGACCTTGTCTCTCACGCTCGGTGGATCTTTGAAACCCGTCCCATTGCGCCCTCCTAATGCCGTCATTACCATTATTAATGGTACATGACAGCCGTCACAGCCGCACATAACTCTCCCCGCCGAGGAGGAACGGCTCCTTTCTGATGTAACGGTTAGCATGTCGGCGAGTCAGTTATCGCCCGCGCCGCGTGCTCAGAGGATGTCTCACAATGCAATTTTATGTGTGGGCGTGCAGCGAGGAATGAAACGCTCCTGTCTGTAATTTGTTTCAAGCGGATCAGCTCCACCAATGTTATCTGGAGCCTGATGGAGAAGGTGTCGCTGTCCGCGGCAACCGAGGCCGTTCAGGCCGCGGCGCGCCGCTCAATACCTCTGCGGGGCGTGCTCGGCGCGGCTGTAAATCATTGCTTATTGTATTTAAATGATGTAGGAGATTCAATACGCATTGTTCCACACGGAGAGGTGGAATACATTACATGTATGCACAAAGAAACGCACTGATAGAAAAAAAACCAAAAACCTGAAAACTTCAGTTTGTTTATGCATTATGAAATAAAAGCACAATCAACCCTTTAATTTGTTTTGTTTTGAAAATGTATTATATTTTCTAATTTCCAATAAACTGAAGGGATTCTGTTCACCATTTTGGTGCTGCTGTGAAAAATCTACAAAATATAAGCCTTAAAATTCAGAATTTTAAATCAATTGGTGTTTATTTTAGGGGCGTGGCTTATTTACTGGTCGAATCAGAGCTTAAACTCCAGCGATTCTAACGTGGACTTACCTTCTCCTCAAATGTTTGATGAGATGTCCTCTAAGGGAGGAGGGCTGTTGGGTTTGACGCCCTCAGCCCCCTAACACTCAAATCTCATGTTGGTGATTGTAGCAGAGGCATCGCTTCAGACCTCCGTCTGACCTCCTATAGCCAGATCCAGAAAGAAAAGGTAGGTGGGTGCCCCGTCTCTTCTTATGAGCAAAAAGGGCCACCCCCTGGAGAATTTAACCCCTCAGTGGGAGTTTAGGCTGAACTCAGCTGGGCAGAGAACTAACAAGTTGCTCATGTGGGTTTGATGCTACGTTCAAGAATGAGCTAAAGATGAGTTTCTGAGAGCACCTTTAGCCATTGTGTTCACACTGGACAAGCAGGGAGGGGCTTCTTCTTCTTCTTTTTCTATTGTTTACTAGTGCCTGTCCGCCACCCACAGTTAGGAAAAACGTGGAACAAAATGTTGAAGCGGTATAGCTCTTGCGATTTGAGAATGACATAAAAACAGTTTAGTTCATTGCTAGTGTCGTCACAACGGCTGAAATAGATTAGAATCATGTCGGGAGAGTAGTATTGGTTCATCTTTATTTGACAAGCAAACACAGATTCTGTCAGGATCGACTGCGTGTTTTCGTTCACCAAATAAACCAAAGCAAAACGTCATTACCAAATCCGAGTCCCTGATTGGTCAAAGTTTGAGCTGGTAGAGCCCAAAAATGGTCGTAGAAACTCGCTTAGCTACACGTGAACACAAGAGTTTTGAACGCAGAAGCCCGAAACGCCTTCATGTGGACAGAGGCTTAGGCCAATGTGACCATAGATCACACGTGTCAGAGTTGAGGCCCGGGGGCCGGATCCGGCCCTCCAGGTAATTCAATCCGGCCCTCCAGATCATTTTATTTTATTGTTATTAATGACCTGATGTTATCTTGTGCTCATTTCTAATTAGAATAATTTTGATCAAATATATTTTTTATAGAGAGTAAAATATTGAAAGTTATTTAAGGTTTGAGTTGATTTATTCTGGAATAATATTCCTGTGTTTTTATTGTTCATACTTATGTTAAAAAGTCACAGTTTTAAAAATTTGTTTCCTGCTAGATTTTTGGACTATTTTGGCATTTACTAATATTTTTTAGGCTATTTTGATGTCTAGCAAATATTTCAGCTACTTGCTAGTTGTTTTGGCTAACATATGTTTTTTTATTTTTATATTTTTAGGCTAATTTGGCCTTCAGCTAATATTTTAGCTGGCTTTCAGCTCCAGCTCTTTCAGCTATCAGCTTCAGAGTTTTTAGCCACAACTTCATCATCTTCAGCTATCAGCACTAGCATCTTCAGCAAACAAATTCAGCTGACAGCATTCACACTAGCATTATTAGCAGGTAATGCTATTTATCTAGTTCATATTTATGTTTAAACTTACGGTTATAATGTTTTAAAAGTGTAGTTTTATATTGTTCAATAAATGTTTATCTTGTTCGGCCCGCGACCTAAGGAGTGTTTTGGATTTTGGCCCCTTGTACGATTGAGTTCGACACCTCTGAGGGACATTTAGTCGACTGAACACCCCAGAATCAAACACACCTATCGGTAATCTGTCCCTCCGTTCAAACATTTCCTCTATCCCTCTTCCTTCAGCTCTGGGTGTCCTGTCGACACTCCTCCTCTCAACGTCGTCCGGTTTCCAGGTTCCTCCTCTGTTCCTGCTGAACGTCTCCATCTCTGTGTTTCCGTGGAAACCATCCCAGACTGAGTTCCAAAGTTCTGCCTGAAGACGTCAGGAGTGTGTGGTGGGGGGGGTGTGAATGAATGATGAGGGAGGGGTTTGTTTTGGTCTCATTATGGCTCTGTAGCGGCTCCCCAGAACCAAAAGGTCAGATCAGCATCTTAATGCAAGCGCCGGCATTTTATCATCCCGATGCAAACTTTCAGCCGAATGCTGTAATCAAATTTAAGTCATTTGACTCAAAAGCTTTTTAGCTGCAGGTGTTGTCAGACGGCGATGTGTCCGGTCATTCATGGCAGAAGGTCTAACACCAGATTTTGGAACCTCCAGCTGCCTCATACGTTCCTCATTCACTCATTGAACTCCGCCTCCTCTCTGGTGGCTGAAATTACTGCCAGGAATTGTGGGTAATGAGACCTGGTTTGCAAAGGGTTCCCAATTACCGGCGACACCCGGGGTGTGACATGTGAGGCAGGAAAGGAATAAACTTTAATTATATCAGAGAAGACCCGTAGATGTAATAACGTTTGTGTGGAAACGATTGTCCTCCATCAACTGCTGTCTGTCTTTGCTGCCTGTGGAACAGCTTCTTCAGGGATTGTTGTGTTTTACCAGTTCTTCTGTTCTAATTTCTGGGATGTCTTCAGGGTCTGAGGTCGTCCTTCAGCGGATTCAAAGTCAGCATTTTGCCTCCTTTAGGATTTTGGAATTCAAACGCTTCACTGGAGTTCGTCAATTAGCTGAAGATAATTCCTCTTGATTCATGAGTTGCTGCACATGAAGAGAGCTGATTGTGAGGATGTCTGCATTGGTCTTCCTGGGAGGAGAGACGAACAGAACAGACATGCAGCTGGATCTCAGCTGGATGGATTCAGTGAAAGACATTTGATTCTGTGCAGTTTTCTGTTTAAACACTGAGTTGGGGGTCAAAGTGCTGTTCTTGTATATGAGTTGATTGGTTGATCTAAAAGTTATGAATGGTTTTATCATCTAAACTAAAGCAGAGGTCCCCAAACGTTTTATTATGAGGGCCACATAACTGTTTCTTCTCTGATGAAGGTTTGTAGGCTAACAGAAAAAGTGTAACAATTACAGCCTAAACGTAAACAGTTACAGTTTTCCAGAAAGCCACAAATAACCTCATTCTAAATCATTCATTTCTGTGATCTTCAGTAAAAAAATAATTCTTAAACTTTTTAACAGTTAAACCAATAAATACTCTCTCCTCTTCCATCATAGTTCAGACTGCAGAAGGGTAGAATCAAAAGTCCTGTTCTATGTGGGTCTTCGTCGGCCAGATAGTGTTTGGGGGGCCGGACCAAATATGGAGGAGGGCCGGATCTGGCCCGCGGGCCGTAGTTTGGGGAGCCCAGACCTAAAGAGCTAAATCTATGAACTTTCTGGAAGGAGTTTCAATATGGGATTAGATAACTGTCAAAATGAAAAGTAAGAAATAACTAGAAATCTTGCATTACCTGTGATAATGCTAGTGTGAATGCTGTAAACTGAACGTGGACGCTGAAGATGCTAGTGCTGATAGCTGAAGATGCTAGTGCTGATAGCTGAAGATGCTAGCGCTGATAGCTGAAGATGCCAGTGCTGATAGCTGAAGATGCCAGTGCTCATAGATGAAGATGCTAGTGCTGATAGCTGAAGATAAGATGCTAGTGCTGATAGCTGAAGATAAGATGCTAGTGCTAATAGCTGAAGATGCCAGTGCTGATAGCTGAAGATGCTAGCACTGATAGCTGAAGATGCCAGTGCTCATAGATGAAGATGCTAGTGCTGATAGCTGAAGATAAGATGCTAGTGCTGATAGCTGAAGATGCCAGTGCTGATAGCTGAAGATGCTAGTGCTGATAGCTGAAGATGCCAGTGCTGATAGATGAAGATGCTAGTGCTGATAGCTGAAGATGCTAGCGCTGATAGCTGAAGATGCTAGTGCTGATAGCTGAAGATGCTAGTGCTGATAGCTGAAGATGCTAGCGCTGATAGATGAAGATGCCAGTGCTGATAGCTGAAGAAGCTAGTGCTGATAGCTGAAGATGCTAGTGCTGATAGCTGAAGATGCCAGAGCTCATAGATGAAGATGCTAGTGCTGATAGCTGAAGATAAGATGCTAGTGCTGATAGCTGAAGATGCCAGTGCTGATAGATGAAGATGCTAGTGCTGATAGCTGAAGATGCTAGTGCTGATAGCTGAAGATGCTAGTGCTGATAGCTGAAGATGCTAGTGCTGATAGCTGAAGATGCTAGCGCTGATAGCTGAAGATGCCAGTGCTGATAGATGAAGATGCTAGTGCTGATAGCTGAAGATGCTGAAGCCAATAGTTTAAAAAGCTGAAGCTGATTGCTGAAATCGCTGAAGCTGATAGTTGAAAACTCTGAAGCTGACAGCAAGCTAAAAATTTTACCTAATTGACAAATTAGCTTAAAATGTATTATGAAGTTGAAACTTCCGAGCAGCTATCTCCTAAAAAAGCTGAATGTTTTGATAGTTGAATGAGCTGAATATGTCAAGGAGTTGAAGAGCTACAGAGCGACAAAAAACGTACGGAAGAAAAATGGTGTACAGTGTACAACATTTGGTTTTATGCTAGACGTGTCTGTTGTGAACACGACTTTTGTTTGTTTTTGTTAATAATTGTGTGAATGCTGTGTCAGCATTCACACAATAATGATCCATGCTCAAACTCAGCCACTGTGTCCCTCACTGAAACAATTTTGACGTCAAAATGTAGGCATTTTTCCTGGCTTTCAGACGATACAACTTTGAAAATCCTGAGCCATGTAGTTTTCTGTCAGCGGCTCCAAATATCAGCAAAACCTGAAGATTTCCTCCATTAATTTCAATGCATTTTCGGTGGAGAACATTTTTTGAGGTGCTTCGTTTTTAACTTGTGAGTACTTCTGTATATTTAGGCACAAAACCATGAAATTCGCACTAGATTTAGTCCTGCATGTCTAGATTCTGACGGTGTTTTTACTTTTACTTTGAGGAAAACGGTTCAAAAGATATGAACCAAGTGCCAGTCATTTATTTTCAATAAGAGGCAGACGCAGACCTGCGTCTCCCTGTGTGCTCGTTGCCATGACGACCTCTGAACACCCCATCTCTCACACACAAAGATCTCCAGTCTTACTAAAACAGTCCACAGTTGTTTCAAGTGGTGAAGGTTTTTTACCACTGAGTGCTGTAAATGTAAGGGTTATTTTAAACTAATGTGGGATTCATTCAAAAATGTAGCTGCTAATATCAGAGCTCTGCTGCTTGTTTTTGAACTTTCTGGGTTTTTTGAGCATTTTTGGCCTTTTAGTTGTTATATTGGGATAATTCTAGCTTTTTGGACTATTTTGGCATTTACAAAAAAAAAAAAAAAAAGGTTTTTAAGGCTATTTTGAAATTTAGCTAATGTTTCATCTACATGGTAGCAGTTTAAGATAATTTAGGCTTTTTTTCAATTTTAGGCTATTTTGGAGTTTAGCTAATATTTTTTTATGTAATCTGTTTTGGCTAAATTAGACATTTTACCAGTTTATTAGGCTAATTTGGCAATTAAGTAATATTTTTAGCTGCTTTAGCGTTTTCAGCTATCAATATAGCATTATCGCAGGTAATGCAAAATTTTTAATTTGTTTTAAATTAAAATTTTTAATACACGTATCATTCATTTTGAATATGACTTTTCTTGGCTTTGAATAAAACTTTTTTTAATTTAAATACAGATGATCTTTTTGAATGCAACTTTATTTAGTTTTTTGACACAACTTTTTCTAGTTTTAATTTTTAGTTTCCTTTATTCTGATACAACTTCTCAGTTTAAATACGACTTTTAATTATTTAGTTACGACTTTTCTTAACTTTTTCTTAACATTTTCGGTTTTAGACTAGTGTCAAAAAGGCATGACATGGTTACTGGTTTTTACTTTATATTGAGTCATGAAACATCGATTCAACAAAGCTGGTAAGTGTTGTACCACTAGAAAGAACTAGAGGGATTAAAGCTAAGACTAAACAACTGTTGCCACACGTTAGCAAGACATTTCAGTAAAACATTCAGAGTATTTTAATCATAGTAGTGTTGCCACAAACGATTATTTTAGTAGTAGTTTAGTAGTAGTTTGTTTTTTTCAACACAATGAATTAAAGGTATTTTAAGGCCAAGTATGTTTTCTTTTTGTCGCTGACATCCTGTGAAAAACTGTTTTCCTACTAACAGAAAGGATTAAAGACAAATAAACAATTATACATGGTATTGAAATGATCAGAAATCTTATTTATTTTAACATGTATATTTATACTTACTGTGAAGTGTCAATGGAACTAAAACAAAACTGCACTAGAATACTAAAAAGTAAGAAAGGAAATTCTTTGAAATGTTTTTCCTTAAGAACTCTCTGAACCCAACTCTGTAAAATGACTATGTACTTCTTTAGTACTGCTGAATGTAAATGAGAAGAAACCTCTACTCAGGCGAACACATCCACGTTTTATTTTGAGCGTCTTCTTACCCCGTAGATCACCTGTACACCAAAGCAGAGCTGCAGTGTGGTGTGTGGAGGTGAAACCTTCTGCCTCTGAAGATCATCCATCAGTCTGGTCATCAGAACACCAAACTTAAAATGAGGAACACAATCAGGATCATGTTTGATGATGAAAAAACCTTTTTTCACTTTAATGTTGGATCGTCGTCCTCAGGAAGACGTAATTCAGCAGAATTCATCACCAGGAGTTGGACAGAAACCCCTTTGGTTTGCTTTGGACGCTCCGTCAGGAACTGTAATCTGTCGTGTTCTGACGTGGTCACTGCTTCCTATCTGCTTTTCTACACATACGCTGCTCTTTAGCGGCGAGCCGGTCCTGTCAGCGGCAGAAACAGGCGTCTCATCATTTGCAGCCTCCTTCCTTCCTCGCTCCAGCTCGGAGCGAGCTGCCACTCCAGCGGGGTAATTGCCTCGTCCTCCTTTACTGCTAATGAGAAGGTAAAATATGAGCGTCTGCCAGCCGCAGTCATTTGCCACCCGAGCCGCTCCCGGCAGGAGCAAAGAGACTCATTTCTACCCATGAGCCACCTCTGAATGATGATGTCACCTGAAGCAGCTGCAAACCCCCACGGAGCAGAGCATTATGCAGCTCAACCGTGTCAGAGCCAGGTTCTAGTCAGGTTCTGACCTTTACCTTTGGTAAGGAACATGTGCTACAAGATAAAAATAACCACGACTCATTTCTGCTGCAGGAGAAACGCCTCAGAAAAGCTTTTAGTCTTCGTCCTGAACAGGAGTGAGCGTCCAGCAGGACTTTCACGGGCGCCTCAGAACCCCAACCATCATTAGAAGAACATCTGAGTCACACTCCAGCCCAGATCTACTGTCACAGGAGGACCAGGAGGTGGAACGTCTCACTTTAGCTGGAAAAATCACAAAAAGATGATTGGTAAAAAGAAAGAGAAAGCCTCGTCAGGTTGGTTTGAGTGTTTGGGATGAGTCCAGCTCTAAAGAATAAATGTTTGGAGAAACTTCTCCATGTTGGGATGTGAAGCAGCTTCCAACGTCTCATTGAAGAGATTAGAGAGTCACAGATACAAATGGAACATTTCTTAAATGTGGAAAAACCTCAGTCACATTGAAACCTCTCATTGACGTCCAGCTGCAGACGTCTGTCTACGTTCTTCTGCAGACGTTCAGGACTTCAGCTTCACATCTGCACACGTGTCACTTCCTGTTTATCTCAATGCAAAGCTTGCTGATTGTTTTTGATACTTATGCATCTAACCTTATAACCCTAAAGGTGTGAA
This sequence comes from Oryzias melastigma, assembly GCF_002922805.2. NCBI lineage: Eukaryota > Metazoa > Chordata > Actinopteri > Beloniformes > Adrianichthyidae > Oryzias > Oryzias melastigma. The sequence continues at coordinate 372,641 of NC_050513.1, forward strand.
ATACAGGAACAATAACTGTACTCAATGGAGCCGTTACATCTGGTTTGTAGAAGCTCTATAAGGCATAAACAGTCCTGACTTTAGATTGGGTCACAAAAATAGTTCATTGTTTTAACACTACATGAAATCATCTAGAGTTACAACAGGAACATAGATCTATGAATGATTTAAACATCTAAACATGTGAATGTACAACTATACATTAAAAAAAAACCTCTAAATAATTGGTTTATTAATCATTCAATACTTAATTTGTAAATATTAAATGGCTTATGAATAAAGTTTTACCAAGCAAGTAATAAACAAATTATAATAATCATTTTTATTCATTAACGTGTTAATAACAACTAACATAAGCTTAATAAAGAAGGAGTGAGGCTTTATAATAATTATCAAAAGTTAACTCAAGCTTAACTGATACTTAACTAATGCTTAACTAATGCTTATAGGATGCTTAACTGATAACTATCTAAGGCTTAACTAATTCTTAACTAACGCGTATCTAATGCTTATCTGATGCTTAGCTAATAATAAACTAATGATTATTTAATCCTTAACTAATGCTTATCTAAGGCTTATCTGTTGTTAAACTGTTTACCTAATGATAATCTATTGCTTAACTAATGCTTATCTCTTTCTTAATGAGTGTGTAACTAATGCTTAACTAATGATTATCTATTGCTTAACTAATGCCTATTTATTGTTTAACTAATGCTTAATTAATGTATATCTATTGCTTAATTAATGCTTATCTAATGCTTAACTAATGCTTAACTAGTGATCAACTAATGCTTAACTAATGGCGATTTATTGCTTAACTAATGTTTAACTAATGCTTAACTAATGATTATCTAAAGCTTATCTATTGTTTAACTAATGCTTAACTAATGCTTATCTATTGATCAACTAATGCTTAACTAATGGCGATTTATTGCTTAACTAATGCTTAACTAATGCGTATCTATTGTTTAACTAATGCTTAACTAATGATTATCAAATGCTTAACTAATGCTTAACTAATGATTATCTAATGCTTTACTAATGCTTAACTAATGCTTAACTAATGCCTATTTATTGCTAAACT
>NC_050513.1:374067-393320 GCF_002922805.2 Oryzias melastigma
TTATATAATCTGTTCCTTTTTCCCAAACAAAAACAGAAACAAAAAAACAAGAAAACAAGATTTATTGCTTAACTAATGCTTAACTAATTCTTAACTAATGATTATCTATTGCTTAACTAATGCCTATTTATTGCTTAACTAATGCTTAACTAATGCCTATCTATTGCTTAATTAATGCTTATCTAATGCTTAACTAATGCTTATCTATTGCTTAACTAATGATCAACTAATGCTTAACTAATGGCGATTTATTGCTTAATTAATGCTTAACTAATGCTTAACTAATGCTTAACTAATGCGTATCTATTGTTTAACTAATGCTTAACTAATGCTTAACTAATGTTTAACTAATGGTTATCTAATGCTTTACTAATGCTTAACTAATGCTTAACTAATGCTTAACTAATGCCTATTTATTGCTAAACTAATGCTCAGCTAATGATTATCTAATGCTTAACTAATGCTTAACTAATGATTGTCTAATGGTTATCTAATGCTTAACTAATGCTTAACTAATGATTATCTAATGCTTATCTAATGCTTATCTAATGCTTAACTAATGCTTAACTAATGATTATCTAATGCTTATCTAATGCTTATCTAATGCTTAACTACATTAAACACACTTGGGCTTGAACAACTGGAACAGAGTGAAGAAAACAATTCTTATATAATCTGTTCCTTTTTCCCAAACAAAAACAGAAACAAAAAAACAAGAAAACAAGATTTATTGCTTAACTAATGCTTAACTAATGGCGATTTATTGCTTAATCAATGCTTAACTAATTCTTAACTATTGGCGATTTATTGCTTAATTAATGCTTAACTAATGCTCAACTAATTCTTAACTAATGGTGATTTATTGCTTATTTAATGCTTAACTATTGCTTAATTAATGTTTAAGTAATGCTTATCTATTGCTTAATTAATGCTTAACTAATGTGTAAGTAATGCTTAACTAATGCTTAACTAATGTTTTATAGCATGTAGTTTTTATACCAGCAGACAGTATTTTTTATTTTAAAAACAGCCCTTTTCCCCCTCTATTTTAGGTTTAATTAACTACAATTGAAGATTTATCAGGATTTTAAGCAGATTTTGTTTGTTTTTGTGCGTTTGAGCGATTGTTGTGGTTTTCTTTCATCCTCAGAGAAACAAAGGGCGGAGTCTGAAGCACAGAGAGGTTCGTGTTGGTGGAGATCAGCAGCTTTAAACACGGAAACGCACAAAAACTTCAGTGAACACCATGATTTATAGAAATACTAACGTTATAATGGTAACAGCTAAAACGCTGTTCTCTAAAGTTGACTTTTTCAATGAACTGAAAGCACATGTTTAGTTGTAGACACATTATGAAGGTAAAGAAAAGGGATTCTCGTTTGAGAAATAAGTCACAACTTTAGCTCCTTATTTGAGTATCAGGCCACAAATAAGACGAGAATCCCTGATGTGAATCATAAAAGCCTAAACTGTGCAGAAGATCCAGATTTTGGATCAAATTCACAACAATTTGAACAAAGAAATCCTCAGAAATGACACTGTCAGTGCAATCTTCTTCATACATGTCCTCCATCATCAGAGAAACTCCACAAGAACCTATTAAAGAAAAACACTCCCCATCCCTTCTCCCCACATTTCCATGTCTCTGCGCTCTTTTCATTCCATTATCATTTTTTATCTGATAGGAAACAAATCAAGGTTTTTCCCGGCGTCGGGGAACAAAAAGCCATTTTCACGTTGAAGGTTGCAGAAAAAGGCCGTGATGGATCGGAGGAGATTATGTCCACGCCCTTCGGATGGACTCCAATGTCACAAGCGGAGGGTGGGATTTCATCTTCGCCGGCTGTTTCAAGGCTTTCCAAACTCTAAACCTGAATGGAAGCAAAGACGTTCATGAGATGCAGGTGGAAGTCCTTCACTCGGGACGCTCTGGCTCCTGAAAGCGACTTGTTTGCTGGTTTCAGCGACAGAGAAACCATCACTGAGATCCCCGAGGTGATTACCCGTCCACATCGCCCATTATTAGGAGTCTCTTCAGCGCGGCGTCCACTCGTCTGCGGCGGGATAACAGGATTAAGACCGCACGGATTTGTAGATGCAAGGCGTCAATCTGGAGCGATTATTGGAAAGCCGCCCCCGCCTCCGCCTCCGCCTCTAATTTCACTGAAAGAATGGAGCCCGGTGGGGGCAATTACAGATAACGGCGATGGGATTGGAGCGCGGCGCCACTTCAGGACGGTTTTCCGATGAACTCATGCTTGGAGCTTTTGGGGTCAGACCGTGGTTAACTCCCACACATTCCTGACGCATCAGGACAATCTGCTGCAGATTTTCTATGCTTTCCTAAGAGTTTTCAGGTTAAAAAAAGTTTTTTCATTCAAGTTTGTCTGCTTTATTTCTATAACATTCCACTTCTGTTCAGTAAAACGAACATATTATTTTGAGAACTTAATCCAGAGTTTTTAGCATATCATTAAAGAAGAAAATGGTGTTTTTAACATGTTCTTGTGATATTTTTCTAGTGATGGAGGACAAGTATAAAGATAATCACGTTAAAATTGCATTTCTGCGTATTTAATTTATTTTAGTTTAGGAGCAGTTTGAAGAAGATCATATCTGTGACATATAAGCTGGGCGGGCCACATGCTCCCTACTCTGAGCTCTCTGGAATGGAGAGGGGGGGCGGGGTTGCTCTTGGGCGTGAGTCCCGCCCACAACTCAGAGGTGAATTTTGAATGTACTCCTGCCACTCTGCAGAAACTATGTCCTAGAAAACAACACAGTTTTCAGATTTGGGCTAAACACGTCATGAGCATAAAGAAAAGATGCTTTGAGGATAGATCAGAAGATAATCAGAGAGGGACTTTAAACCATAAATATTGTTTAAAAGCTTATGACACAAACACTCGTACTTCTACAGCTTACACTAAATAATCCATACCTTCTTGATGCAGCACATCACTCGCTTTTAATTGATCCGATTTCTTTCTTTGATTCTTCCTGCACACTGACTGGTGTCATCACAGTAACCTCACCCTTCAGCGTGTGAAACTCTTAATTTTAGATAGGGTGGACGACAGCTGTCAGGTTTACTAGACAATACAATTGATTTCATCAGGGAAACAGTTAAAATTGATTTAGAATTCATGGAAAAATAAGAGAAGAGAAGGGGGCCTAGGACAGAACCCTGAGGTACTCCAGAAGTGACGAGGGAGGGCTGGGACCAATATATGTATGAATCGGAGTAAACGAGTGTGATGGCATCAGTAGAGAATGATTTACTTCAAGCTCAAACCATCGCCATTTTCTCCATAGTACACACTCCGCCATGTTGGAGCCAGACGTTGTCAGTAAGCCGTGATTGGTCTAAGTCATTCTGAGTTTCTATGGCAACCAATCTCACCCATCAGGAGTGCGCTTGTTGGAAGGCCACACCCATAAGACTTGAAAGCAGACGTGCAAAATCTGTCCGACATTTTACACGCTGGACCTGAAGGCCGCCACATTTGACCATGTGCTGAAACAGCGTTCAAGAACCCTCGTTCAGCGCTCGCACCTCCGGCGTGTATATGGATCTGCTGTCATTGGTTACACCAAATCTGCCAATGAATGTTTTGAAAGTTGAACGTTGGGGCCAGCAGGCTCCGCCTACTTTACTGAGGCATCTGGTTGGTCAGTTTATAAATTGAATAACTTGAACTGAAAAACAAGAACACTTTAAAAAAGAATGGTTATTGTGATGAATAGAATTCTTATTTGTCAATAAAAGATATTGGCGTTTTGGCTTCTTGAAGCTAGCAGGTACTTCCTGTTTGGTCAACCCCTTTTGTGAGTATTTTAGTGACCGACTATATTTTGTTTCAGTTTCGCTGCTGTTAATAAAGTTTTACTGATAGTTACCTGAAAACGACACCTTCTCTTCTTCTTCAGAGGAAGGTGAAAGTTTCTTTTCCATGCCTCCCTCTGACTGCCCGGTCACTGGCCTCGGGCCATTGGCGTCTCCATTTCTCCTCGTCAGAGCTGCTCCTCCTCAGCTGTACCTGCTCAGGTGTGTGGCTGCTGCCCAGCTGGGACCCTGGATGTAGACCAGTAGAAGCTGAACGCAGGTGTTCCTCCACCCCAGTTCAGGGCTCATTCGTTAAAAAACCCTCCAGAATGGGGTCAATGGCTGTGTGACGGGTGGTTGCCATGGCAACGTGTCAAAATGATGATGACCGGATGATGAGAGCAGACGCTGACGTCGGTTTTTAGCTCCATGAAGCTGGTCTGTTGAAGGCTTCCATTCTCTGACATAAACCATAAACTAAACTATTGCTGGAGAAACATCTTCAGCCAGTTTGGATCAGTTTAGTTTGTCCATTTAAGGATTTTATTTTCTTGTTACTTTAATAATCACGTTCATCAGAAAAAGTATCGTTTAATGGCTCACCAAATTTGTTTTAAACTTGATTCTTCAAGAGATTTTAAAAGATAAAATCTTCACATCTCTAATGTGTTCTCCTTACTGAGCTTGTTTTCTCCTCATAATCTTCACTATGCAGCAGCATCAGCCAGACGATTATGACTTCTTTTAGCCACGGATCAATTCCCTGCAAGCAGCTCATCATAGCTGCAGCCTCCCAGCATTAATGTTTCTCTCTTATCGACGGAGTTCTGTAAAATAAAATCTTCAAAATCAAAGACTTTAGGAATAAAATCAGAGCAGTTGTTCACAGTTCAGTCAGTCTTTTGCTGGAAACATGCTCAATGTTTTTATGTCTAACAGTTTATAGATTAACAAAATAGGCAAAAAAAAAAAAGATACGTTTTGGAAAACAGACGCAAACTGTGGATAAGGATAAGATCTCTGTTATGAAATCAGATTTACCAGAGCAAAAAAAAAATAAAAATAAAAAATATTCTGAATTTCTCAATCACTCAAACTATATATTTTTTCTCCTTAAGTGTCTGTTTAACTTCGTTCTACCCAATAATGACAACACAGCTTTAGCTATGAAGAAGGTGCTATTAGTTTTTTTAGTTATTCATTTTTAAAGTGTATTAGCCTAAAGCTAACCGGAATTAGGGGAGGAAAGTTTTAAATTAGTGGTTGATTGTTGAGATGTTGACGGAGTGCCAGGTTGGGGTTGAAAGGACCTCCTCTGGGGTTGCAGTTCCTCCAGAACTCCCTCCTGTCTTAGCTGCTGTGCTGTCAGACACACAGATTTGGGGTTTGGGCGCCCCTCTCCCTCCGACCATGAAGAACGTCTGGTCTGAAGCGGCTTTTGGATCCCCTTCTTCCATTTTCAGCCGGGAACAAAGTCCACTCCTCTGCTTTGGAGGGCATTTACCTTCATGGATGGCCAAATGATCCCACTTCTGACACCAAATGTGACAGGGTTCTTCTGCATCAAATAAATAAACACTCAAAAACAGAATGAGAATAAAAGGAACACAGTTTATTAAAAAAGGAAATCCTGTGTCCAAAAATGAAAGAGCAAAAAACAAATAAATAACAAACCAAAAGCGAATTGGAACCAAACATAAAATAAATCATGGAGACTGCTGACTCAGCCGTGTTGACCGTCAGTCAGCAGCTCCTGCTAATGTCTGCGTAACCAAAACTATCTAAAGAAAACAAATAAACAAAGCCTGCAAACTAAGACTACCAAGATCCAACCCCAAACTAAAATAACAAAACCCGGCAGTGTAAGACTGCTGAGGACAAAGAGGGGAAAAGAACAAAAAATAAATAAATACATAAAAAAGATAGCATTTTTTTTAAAGGACAGATTACTTAATTACCATTTATTAAATTTAGACTAGTTACATTTATAAATTGATGCCTGAGGTGCACATAGATGATAAACTATGTAGGTTTTTACATCCCTATTGACCTGAGTTCACAGATTTTTACATGAAAAGCAAAACTTTGGTAAAAAGTTTGATCTTTTATGAGTTAAAAGCACATATTATCTTATGCTGCAAAACATGGTTACTAGCTGCCCAGAGCTGCACTGAGATCAACCTCTGTTTGGCACAGAGAGTCTTTTATTTTGAAAAGAAGTAAAAAAAGGAAATCACATTTTGAGATACTAGGTTCTTTTTATATTTTTTCTTTTGTTTGTGCCAAAAGATAGACATAATTCCTATTTAGTATAAAAAAGGTAATGAATGCAAAAGTAAGACTATACGACTCCTTCTAGGTTTAGATTAGTAGAAAACGAGCCCAAATGGCTCTTTTACTGTAAGGGTTGATGATCCCTGAACTTAAGAGAATCATCCTATTACATACATATGTATATATATGTGTGTGTTTTTAATTTTTTCTTTTAAGATTTTTTTGAGTTTTTTTTATTGTTCTTGCTTGGGGGGTGGAGGGGGGCAGATAAAGTCCTTCAGGTGGGTTCTGGTCCTCCAACATGCGGCGCCTGATGAAACCATGAAGCGATGCAGATCAGAAAATGACATCTCCCAGTGACATCTCGGACAAGCCCCCGACTGGATGCTAGCAGGCTAATCAGTCGGAAAAATCTTCTCTGACAGTCAATTCAGCGCTGAGGGGTCGAGCAGGAGGGGGCATGAATCTCTTTTCCCTACAATGATGGTCGTCACGTGCTGAAGGTGTGCGGTCCGGTTGTAGCTCCTCCCACCATCAGGGCGGCTCGCCTTGATGTTTCCTCTCCACGCTCTCCGCAGCTCAAACCTCAGAGATTGTCGATCTGCTCGTCTGAGATGAGTTTGAACTGTGTGGTCAGAGCGCCCCTGACCTTCAGCGCCAAAGTTTCCCTTTGGAAACTCTTCATCCTCATCAAAGTCCAGTGACTTTTTCCCGCCGCTCGTCTCCCGCTGAGTTAAAAGCGTCTGCGTTTCACAGCCCCGCGAGTGTGACTGAAGCTTTTATCGGCCTGAGTGCCCTTTTGAATCCCTTAACATATAATTTGCGTACAAAGGACCCGTCCAATCTGTCAGTGGCGTTTGTGGCGACACGCTCCTAAAAGTGGGAACCTTTAATTAAACATCTGCATGGAGGAGATATCTCCACGTTAACCCTTTCTGCAGCTGAACCTCCTTCCCTGCCAGGAGGCTTTACAGGAAAAACTGCAGCAGGAGGTGAATCACTCCGGCGCCGAGCGGGAGCATCAGCGCGCCTCTACGCGCATTATTAGTTATGCAATCATCCAGCACTTAAGTAAATGTCAAACTGACAAAGAACAGGATGAAGGTTAAATCACAAACGCGGCGTCTCCGTTTGAAAAGCGTCCAGCCGGGAAAAGATCCCAGAATCCAACATATCCAGAAGGAGATGCTCGGCTTTGACGTTACTGACGGTAAACGTTCCGGAAGCTGAAGGCTTCACCAAACATCTGGACGGTCTTTCAAATGATCATCTAGAGTTTGACCTGCAGAATGAAAATTAGGAAAATGAATGAAACGGAGGGGATTGTGGGAATGGAACCAAACACTGGTCTGTGGTTTAAAATCAACAGTTCACAGAATGGTTGCTCTGTTTGTCTTTTCATTGAATGCATAAAAATGGAACTAATCTGTATTTGTTTGTCATCAACAAATTCAATAAAACATCAATCAAAATGAAACATAAAGAATTCTGTAACTTCCTGACTGACTCCAGCTGTAAACGGTGAAGATTTTCTGTCATCTAGCAGACAGTCAGGTGACGTGACATGATGATTCTTTTTATTTTATATATTTTTTAATTAATTGTCGACTATATTTCAAACAAAATCAGTTTTACAGAACCATTTTGAGTCATTTTGATAAGATAAGATAAAGATACTTTATTGATCCCTGCCAGGGAAATTTGCATGCTGCTTGCATTTGACTGCTTTCAAAATGTCCAAACTTAATTAAAAAAATAAATAAATAAATAAAGAAAAACTTTGGACCGATAGGACTGTTCCTAAATATGTGTATAATATTGTGTAAGCAGATCAGAGAACTACCACCAACAGCAGTCAAATGGACTCCACGCTTTATATGGCGGTGTCATATTTCACTATTGGTTATGTTTTCCTGAGCTTTTGTCTTTGATTTTAATGGTCTTTAAAGCTAAAATACATTTATAATTTCCTTCTAAACCAAAGAGACAAAAAAGACAGTTATGGAGTCGGCCATGAAATGTTAACGTCCTACTACAGTGAACGCTCCAGGAAATTAAACTAACTACGCTGTAAAAAGTGAAACTTTGGATGACTATACAAAATGAGTTTTGTAATTTGTTGCATTTAAAAATAGTAGTTTTTGATCAAATTAAGCTTTTAAGTTGAGTAAACCATCAACTTAAACATTTAATTTGATGAAAACTAATCATTTTTTGCTCACTGATCCAGTGTTTCAATTTTTACAGTGTAGGTTATGTTTTGGTGAAAGTTTAATACTCCATTTTCATTTTTAACTCTTTCAATATAATCTAAGTAAGTAATAGTCTGCTGGTAATAGTAGTTATGAAATCCCAGAACAGTAGACTAAAAACACTTGATACTTTTATTTTGAAAATCAAAACCCCTTTGACACTTTACTTTGAAAATGTGTCTCCTTGATGACAACATTTGGATAATGAATACACTTCAAATCCAACTTCATTCTGCAATCTTAGAGAAATATTAACTTTACCTGAAGTGTATTTTTTACTTTACTATATCCATACTTTATCAGAGTACATGGATACTTGTTTTTTAAATGCAGAGAATCGTGTATTTTCGGTTTTTCATTGGTATTTGCTTAACTTTTTAAGCACAGTGAAACACTGCTGTCTTTTACTTAGTTTATTTCTGTCTGAATTGTTATTAAATGTTAATAATCAGACCAGAGCTGCTGGATCAGCCTTTAAATTCACTCCTTCAGGATGGAGATCAGCTGAAGCTCGGTCTCATCAGCATCTTCCTTCTGCGTTGGTTTGACTCCTGGATCTACATACTTTAAATGTTGGCATTTTATTTTCTTCACAATTTAGTCCTCATTTCTGTAAATCTTGGTTTCTTTTTAAAACTTATCCGAACGTGAGTTGCGGCTCAAATTCTCTTCTTGACACTTTTCAAAGATTTAGCTTTTTTATTTGCAGAATTTCTCTTTTTTTGCTGCTACAGCAGGTCTCAACCACCGTAATTTATGACTTCATCTATCAGTGACGCATTCGGACATTAATTTCCTCATAAAAATTGAAGTGATGGCATAGACAAACTGACTTGTATGTTGGATTCTTAGTAATTTTTTTTTCTTTTTTCATTTTGTCCCTATTTTGTCTCCATAGAGACCTTTATATTTTCATTTTCAATAAATACAACTAAAAATGTCAGTTTTTCTGTTGAAAATCAAAGAAGTGGAATCAGATTGGTTTGATTATCTGTACTTGAAGATTTTTCTGTTTTTTAGTGCCTGTCACAGAATTTCTCAGTGTTTTGTCTTTGATTTTAGTGCTGCCACAAACGATTATTTTAATAGTCCACAAATCAACTATTTTTTTCCCCAATTAGTTGACTAATCGGGTCATGTACAAAGTGGATGTAAAACACAAACCTTAACCATCATTAGCTTTAAACTAGCTAAAACTAGATATGTAGCATTACCTGTGATAATGCCAGCATGCATGCTGTGAGCTGAATTTGGCTGCTGAAGAATGAAGCTGAAGCTACTAGCTGAAAATGCTGAAGCTAATAGCTGAAAATGTTGAAGCTAATAGCCAGCTAAAATATTAGTTAAATGCCAAATTTTGGACCCCCTTGAAAATGAGATGTTGCATCTCAAGGGGCATTCCATTAATAAATAAATTAAATTAAAATAAAATTAGCCTAAAAAACTGAAAGAAGCCAAAGTTAGCCAAAACAGCTTAGCATGTATCTGAAATGTTAGCGAAACTCCAAATTATGCCTAAAAAAACAAAAAAAAAGCCTAAATTAGCCAAAACAGCTAGCAAGCAGCTAAAAATATCAGTGAAATGCCAAATTAGCCTAAAAAAACTGAAAAAAGTCTTAATTAGCCAACATAAGTAGTATGTAGCTGAAATATTAGCTAGATTAGCTAAATTGCCTAAAAAATTTTAATAAATGCCAAAATAGTCCATAAAGCTAGAAAAATTCCATCATAACTTTCAGCTTTACTACACTCTGACTCCATATAATATAAAGTAACGACTAATCAACTGTTAAATTAGTCGTCGACTATTTTAATAGTCCGATTAGCCGTCGATTAGTTGACTAATCGTAGCAGCCCTAACATTCCCTAGAAACTCTGGTCTTCAAACATTTGTTAAAGTGATTCCATCCAGTCTAATTCAGCTGTAGTCTCATAAAGCCAGAGGTTGTGTGTTGTTTGGACAAACCCTCCTGACTGTGTCAGGAACGCCGTCTGCTTTCGCCTCGTCTCTGCTAATAATCATTAAAGTTGAAGCCTTCCTCTTAAACCTCCAATGACGCTTTTAGTATTTATGGCTGCAGACGTCCCTGCAAACGGATTCATAAGAGTTTCCTGCAGCTTTATCTGAGCGCCGTTCCTCACATTCACGTCGGTAAATTCATCCTGACCCCCCCCTCCACCACCACGCTGCGTTCTCGCCGTGTTTTTCCTCCGCCGTCACCGTAAAGATGCTTTATGGATCCTCCCTGCTGACACTTTAATAAGTGCTTTGCATAACAAGTGTTTTAGCGGCGGATAAATCACGGCGGGCCGTCGGACTGTGCAGACACAACACAAAAAAAGAAGGGGGCGGGGCTAAAAGCAGGCCATGGTTCCCTCAGAGTTTCCTCTGCCTCCATGTTGGAGGATCATTCAAGGCGTCTAAAGGAAGAGGAGGCGGGACGATGCTCAGATCTGAGAGGAAGAGGAGGACTTCCGATCAGCGGATGATGTCTGAGTGAAGTCACAGAGAGGGCAGCTGGGTCTGGGGGCTCGGCCTGCTCACGTTTACCCCTGAGGGGGCGGAGCTTTCTGCCTCACCTGCACTACAGTGTCCCAGAACGGAGAAAAGATGAATCTCCTCCAGTTTGTGGTTTCAGTTCATCCTGGGATCCACAAACCTGAACCCGGAAGAGATTTTCAGCTGATTTGATCAAAGCCTGAGATCAAAGGAAACTGAGATCAAAGATCTTCAGGTTTGGTTTCAAACACGTCAGGATTGATCTGAACCGTCTGACCCATTTCCTGAACAGATTTCACAGGAAAAGTTGTGCTGTCAACATAGATTTTACTAAAAAAAAGATTTTATTTACTGTTTAATTATTTTGTCTGGATCCCAATAGATCCGGATCAACACTAATCGGTAAAACATTCTAAAGAGCAGAAATATGACGGGGATCTTAAATGTGGAAAAAGTGGTTTTGGTCTGCAAGCTTTATCAGCTGTGAAGAACTTTTGTGTTACATTTCTGTAAATATGAAGAGAATTCATCCGGTTTTAGACTTAACTTCAATAAAGTATAGATGATCTTGCAAAAAATAGTTCACAAAAATTATCCTGAGTTCCCAAATTACAAGTTACAGCAAACTAACTTTCTTTATTCTGTCCTTGTGACCTAGAACGCGGTGAACACAGGGAATCACCCCTCCCAACACAGTCTACCGCAATTTTTGTTTGATTTCAATTTGGACCTCAGCGAGGCTGCCATCTTGAACTAAAAGAAGAATTTAAAAAAAAAGAATCACAATACCAGACAACCAAAAAAGTTAAATGGTTACTGCGAAGATTAAAAAAAAAAAAAATGCCATTTTGTACATCGGAGTATTAAGGCCACAAAAAATTTAATTTTACAAATTTTTTTCATTCGTAAATTTACTGGTTTATTCTTGTAAGTTTGTGAGTTTTCTTCTATTAAATTTACAACTTATAATCTTGTGATTTTATGACTTTTTGTCTTGTAAATTTTACAAGTTTACAGTAAATTTACAAGCCTTCTTCTCATAAATTTACAAGATTTATTCTTATAAATTTACAGCTTTTAATCATTACACGCTTTTTTTCTCGTAAATTACAATTTTTTTTCTCTCATAACCTTACAATTCTATCTTTTACATTTACAAGTTTTTTCTAGTAAATTTACCAGTTTTTTTAAATACATTTACAGATTTTATTCATGGTAATTCACACATTTTTTTGTAAATTTGCAACTTTTTATCTTGTAAGTTTATGAGTTTTGTTGTCTTTGATTTACAACTTTTAATCTCGTAAATTTGCGAGTTTTTTTCTCATACATTTGCAAGTTTTTTTTCTTATAAATTTATAGATTTTAAACTTGTAAATGTACAAGTGTTTTTCTTATACATTTACAGATTTTAATCAAGTTAATTTGCACGTTTTTTTCCCTACAAATTTACAACTTTTTATCTTTTACATGTACAAGTTGTTTTCTCGTAAATGTACCATTTTTTTCTTATAAGTTTATGAGGTTTGTTCTCTTAAATTTTACAAGGTTTTTTCTTATAAATTTGCAACTTTTAATCTTATACATTTACAAGTTTTCAAGTTAACAAGTTTTTTCTTGTTAATTTACGGAAAAAACTCATAAATTTACGTGAAAAACACGTGTATTTACAAGATTAAAAGTACATAACTATGGTTAATTTACAAGTCTTTTTCTCAAAAATTTATGAGTCTTTTCATGATATACTCCATCATAATTTGGAAATAAGTTTTTTGTTTTTGTTTTGTTTTGTTTTTTAAATGACTTCATGTTGAGCTCTGCCCGGCGTGGGAGGAGTGGAGTGAGAGTGCAGCTGTCAATCAGCCATTGAGGGCGTGTCAAAAGGGGGTGGGGCAAAGAATGCTGGCTGCAGTTCTAATTGTGTTTGCTTTTGATCAAGATTCATAAAGATCAACAAGATTATTTGCGGCTCCTTAATCTATGAATTGATGAATCTATTTTGTCTTAAACTGTAAATTAACAAAAACCACTAAAATGACTAAATTGTATTAATCTTTTTTCTGTCTCTTACTTCTTCAGTTGGAAACATTTTGTCTAGTTGAAGAAGCAGAAATCTGATTCCATGAGGAGTTTTTTACTGCATCCTTGTTCAGAAACAGTTGAGCTGCAGGTTCTGATAACCTCGCTGATCTTCAGCTGCATCATCGTTTCTGTTTTCAGTCTGGATAGGAGCGACTCTGCCGTCTCAGAGCCGGATAAATCGGATGATGCTAAAGACTTTATTAGCGCTTTCAGCTGCAACGTTTGTGCTCATGGAAGCAAACATCTCCTTTCATCAGAGCGCGCTCTGTTGTGACAGGAGGAAAGTCTGCTAATAAAGCAGTGATGGAGATGCAGCTCCTCTTTTGGAGTTTAGATTTCACTTGTAAAGCCAAAGTTATCGCACTTATGAAGGTAATATTTCATATTTAACAGGAAAAACCCTAAAGATCAGATGTGCATTACTGATCAGGAGGCTGGCAGTGGAACACTCATCAGTGACCTCCCCCAATGGAGATTTGTGGATTCCATCAGACATTTTATTTTGAAAGTAACGTCTAAGAAACATACTTCCTGTCTGCTGGTTTCCCTTGATCTGCATGCAAAACTTTCACCTCACAAGCATGGCTGACTCCGAAGTGTTCACTGGTGTCATTATTACCCATTTAGTCCATTTTCCCATCAACCCCAGCTACAGACTCTGATTAGAACACCTTTTTCAATGATTGTTTAAGTTACTAGTATGTTTGTGTCTCTTTAGAAGTCTGACCTTTAAAACAAACCTCCAGAAACTTCAGCCAAAGCTTTCTCCAAGAAGCAGCAGGAACTCTGTTCTCGGGTTTGTTTCCTGTTATCAAAGAGTCAACATGCCGTTTGTGTTTTCTGACTTTCCTCTTCAAGTCTAAACTGCACAGATTAAATGGAGCCGAATGTGTAAAAACAGCTTCACGACTTTTCACATTTACCAACCCCCCATAAATGTTAACAAGAGGAACAGAAGACTGTAAAGAATGCATAAAAATATGTTTGTTTCTGCACTGAGCAGCGCCCCAAACGGGGATCAATAGCACACGCTCTCGTAAAGATCCGCAGAATTTTACAGGAGAAAAGCTGTTTGGCTTGTTGATGTGAAGTCTGATGAAGACGGATCGTCAAGTTTTACGAGTTTTTGGCCGGAAAAAAATCTATCAGCTGAGATTTAACCCTGTATAGTTGTAGAAAACCGTAGGAACCGTACCGCTGGACTGGCAGACTGGGGTGGTGGTTCCCCTTTTCAAGAAGGGGGACCGGAGGGTGTGTTCCAACTACCGGGGAATCACACTCCTCAGCCTTCCTGGGAAAGTCTATGCCAGGGTACTGGAGAGGAGAGTCCGTCCGATAGTCGAACCTCAGATTCAAGAACAACAGTGCGGTTTCCGTCCTGGTCGTGGAACAGTGGACCAGCTTTACACCCTCTTCAGGGTGCTGGAGGGTTCGTGGGAGTTCGCTCATCCAGTCCATATGTGTTTTGTGGATTTGGAGAAGGCGTTCGACCGCGTTCCCCGTGGTGTCCTGTGGAGGGTGCTCTGGGAGTATGGGGTCCGGGGAGCCTTACTCAGGGCTGTCCGGTCTCTGTATGACCGGAGCAGGAGCTTGGTTCGCATGGCCGGCAGTAAGTCAGACCTGTTCCCGGTGCATGTTGGACTCCGGCAGGGCTGCCCTTTATCACCGGTTCTGTTCATAGTCTTTATGGACAGAATTTCTAGGCGCAGCCAGGGGCCGGAGGGGGTCTGGTTTGGGGACCACAGGATTTCCTCTCTGCTCTTTGCAGATGATGTTGTTCTGTTGGCTCCATCGAACCGGGACCTCCAGCATGTATTGGAGCGGTTTGCAGCCGAGTGTGAAGCGGCCGGGATGAGGGTCAGCACCGCTAAGTCTGAGGCCATGGTTCTCGACCGGAGAAAGGTAGTTTGCCCTCTCTCGGTGGGTGGAGTGCGCCTGCCTCAGGTGGAGGAGTTTAAATATCTTGGGGTCTTGTTCACGAGTGATGGAAGATCGGAGCGTGAGATCGACAGGCGGATTGGAGCTGCGTCCGCTATTATGCGGTCGCTGTACCGGTCCGTTGTGGTGAAAAGAGAGCTGAGCCAGAAAGCAAAGCTCTCGATTTACCGGTCGATCTTCGTTCCAGTACTCACCTATGGTCATGAGCTTTGGGTCGTGACCGAAAGAACGAGATCCCGACTACAAGCGGCTGAAATGAGTTTTCTCCGGAGGGTGGCTGGACGCTCCCTTAGAGATAGGGTGAGAAGCTCGGTCACCCGGAGAGAGCTTGGAGTAGAGCCGCTTCTCCTCCGCATCGAGAGAAGCCAGTTGAGGTGGCTCGGGCATCTGGTCCGGATGCCTCCTGGACGCCTCCCTGGTGAGGCGTTCCGGGCATGTCCCACTGGGCGGAGGCCCCGGGGAAGACCCAGGACACGCTGGAGAGACTATGTTTCTCGGCTGGCCTGGGAACGCCTCGGGGTCCCCCCAGAGGAGCTGGAGGAAGTGGCCGGGGAGAGGGAAGTCTGGGCATCTTTGCTTAGACTGCTGCCCCCGCGACCCGGTCCCGGATGAAGCGGAGGAAGATGGATGGATGGATGGATAGTTGTAGAAAAAATACCAGAACCTCTTCCTCACATCCAGTCGCCACTGAATTAAAACTTTTCTGAATTAAAACCTCAATTACAACTGCAGCCATGCAGCCACCTGCTGAATTTGCTGAAAAACTTGCATTTTGGTCCCTATGTTTGGCTTAAGCGCAACACAAACTGAAAATTCACAAAAACTTAGTGAGTTTAAGTTTATTTTTCTGGTTGTTTCCAATGTTTTCGGGCAGATTTCCCTCAGACAGACGTCTGAGTTTCTGTCTTTTTATGTTTGTTTGTTTTGTGAGCTCAGCCGGCCCAAAATATGAATAAACTACCAGAAAACTTTCCGTAAAAACGTCAGTTGTTATCCTCATGGAATCTGCAGCCTCCGTTCTTCTGGAGGTGGCCTCTGCAGAACTTTGAACTCAAAGTGATTCTGGTAAAACTTTTTTATTCCAATTATAGGGCAATAAGCGCTGTTGAGAACGGCTGCTGCCCACCACCTGAATTTCCCCCAGGGTGTGTCCCAAAGGGATTAATAAAGCTATGTCTAATGTCTAATGTCTATACTTCTCATTTAAGACGTTTTTCTTGGTTGGTATTATTTTACAATTTCACAACATTTAAATGATAGTCGACATCAACCAAAAAGGAATGGGCTGCAGGATCAAAGCCTATCCAAAAAATACAATTTACACACACACAAAAACTTAACATCAAATTGACATGTATGCCACAAACATTAAAAACTAAGAAAATTCATATAGATACACATACTGTATGTGTATCTATATATGAATATGAACTTGTGTGTGTGTGTGTGTGTATATATATATATATATGTATATTACAGATACATACATACATAATTACTACCATATTTACTAATGCAAAATTAAATCTCACTAGTATTGATATATTTTGTTACCTGCCATCCCTACCTGTTTTAAGACGTATCATGAGCAGATGAGTCACTGACAGAAATACTGTCGGTTGCTGAGTTTCAAAGCTTTAAAAACAAAAGATTTTCATCAAAATCTGCATCGGTTACAGTAAAAAAAAAAAGTCATAATATATTCATTTAGTGCTTCTAGTGAAACCTAAACCAAAAAAAAAAAAAGTGCTGAAAGTATTTCGCCAGGTTCACGCCGCACGCGGAAGAGCGGCGAAGCGGAATGTGCGCGGAATCTGCTTCACCTCCTGTTCACACCAGACACTTATTTTTTCGTGACAGTGGACGGGTGCTTCTCTTCAGCTGTGGTCATTTACAGCTGCTACAATTCATTTGACATCGTCCATGTTGACTTGTTGTCACTGCTCCCTGCCTCTCAGTCTTTGGTTGTGTTTTTAGACATCCAAATTTGCAGTCTATTGTTCCGTTTTAGGAGAATGGAATGGTACTGGACATTCTTCGGCCGCGGGGGTGAGACAGAGACGGGGGGTTCCCTTATTCGGGGACGTCTCTGGTCAATAACCCCCGAGAATAAGCGCGGAATAAAGTATTTTCATCTGTACAGATACAAAAATATCATTGCATTTGTCAATAGCGGTATTTTATGTAAAAATTGGTTATATTTTGAAAATTGACCAGACTTTCTCTAGTATCTTGGCATAACTTACTGCCACGATTGACACGGATGGCTCGCACCTTGCCAAAAAAAAATAGACCAGATGCAGAAAAGGCCGCTGCACTGCGCGAGCTGCTGCTTCACCTCTGATTTGAACCACTCTACAGGTTTAACAAGGGCGCGGAATGAAAGCGGCCTCAGTTCTGCGCCTTTTCATGGGGTTTCCGCGTGTGGTTTAAACCCGGTGTTTGCCTCCTAATTGTTTGCTTCCTTTATTACCTTCAAGTCCTCAAACTTATGAGAAGTATTAACACAAGTGAACACAAAATGAAGCCAAAAAAATTATTATGGGAAATAAAAGACAAAATATGACCTTTTGATAAAAATAAGTATGACAAACATCCACAATATCTAAAATGTTAACATCTTCTTCAGACTGGGAGCTTCATATTTAGAAAAGTCTCTGTCCCATAAACCTGTAGCACAACAGTGGACACTTTCACTACAACTTGTGGGGATCTTCAGCTTTACTGGATTCTCACAAAAAAACTTTTTTTTTTTTTTCATTTGGAGAGCTTGAAGTGACAGTGAACCCACGTGAGTGAACGGTGAGGCGTGTGTTAATAAAAGGTGATGATCGGTGAAGACCAAACCTGATTATCGGTGTCGCTTTGGGCTCATCTGGTCAGGAAATGCCGGAGGAGCTGTGACACAGCGTGGATCTATAGAGGCCTTCATCATCTGCGCGTCAGAGTGATGGAAACATGTTTGCCGGCCCCAGAAGAACCCGGCTGCAGCCTGCTCAAAGGTTTATTGATCTCCTCTGCTGTCCGACTGGCATGTTTGCTGCTCTGGGGCTGAGGATCAGTCAGAACTTGGACTGAAGCTTTAATTCCGCTCCAGATGAGCGCTCCCGGGGGCGCCGTGTGGGTTCCTGCATTTGTTACGATTGCCTTGCGGGTAGGGTTGTTTGTGAAAGGCTCACAGTGTTGTATTTTCTGTTTACTTCGGGTCAATAATCTGCGAGCGGTTGCCTTCCTACGTCTGAGATGAAACGTGCTTCCCTTGGAGGACATCTGAAACGCTCATATTTATGCCCATCAGCTGTTTGAACAACATGCTGCCCTTTTACTGGAACAGGTGTTTTTTCCATTTGTGACCCGCATGTTTAAAGAGAACTGACAGCTGTTCAGCTGAACTGGTGTTCCGTACAAATATGATCTCAAATAGAAAAATTCATCGACGGATGTGTGGATCTGGTACAAAAAAAAACTGGTTTCTATGGGGAAATGAGAAATACTTGAGGTACTTTTTTTTCTATTCTACATCTTTTCCTTTTCCTTTGGGCTTTTCCCTTCAGGGGTCGCCACAGCGAATCAGTTTCCTCCATCTAAGCCTGTCTTCAGCATCCTCCACTCTAACACCAGCCACCTTCATGTCTTCATTCACTGCATCCATAAACCTCCTCTTTGGTCTTCCTCTAGACCTCTTTCCTGCAGCTCTAGACTCAGCATCCTTCTACCAATATATTCACTGTCTCTCCTCTGAACATGTCCAAACCATCTCAGTCTGGCCTCTCTGACTTTATCTCCAAAACCTCTAACATGTGCTGTCCCTCTGATGTATTCATTCCTGATCCTATCCATCCTGGTCACTCCCAAAGAGAACCTCAGCATCTTCATCTCTGCTACCTCCAGCTCTGCTTCCTGTCTTTTCTTCAGTCCCACTGTTTCTAGTCCAAACAACATGGCTGGTCTCACCACAGTCTTGTACACCTTTCCTTTCATTTGTGCTGAAACTCTTCTGTCACACATCACACCTGACACTTTTCTCCACCCATTCCAACCTGCTTGTGTAAAGAGGATGCAGATGCAGGTCCCCTTTCGATTTTGGATCTGGAGGTGTGTGGAGACAGAGGACCCGGGACAACAGTTTTTAAGAAAAGGGGATAAAAGTTTATTTTGTTTCTTTTTGTCTAGCAGGAGCGTCCTCAGTCTGTTGGAGCCAGGAGCCTCTGTTAAAAAACAGATAAAAACTACTGAGTTTGGAATCTAAAAAGCACCAGGCTTAAATAAAACCACTACAAACTAGATAAAAATATAAATAAAAGCATGCAATAAAAACAGCACTGGTGCTAGTGATAAAAACAACTCAGGTAACTAAAAGACAGTTGATAGAGGGGTACTT
>NC_050513.1:396011-400654 GCF_002922805.2 Oryzias melastigma
ATGCCCTTCCTGACACAACCCTCTGTATTTATCCGGGCTTGGGACCGGCACAATGAGACCCTGGCTTGGGCCCCTCGTGGCTACATTTTTTTCTATTGAAAAGATTTATTTCTGCAATAAATGATCAGAAAAAAGAACAAAGAATTAGACTTGGATTGATTTTTAAATGTCTTTCCAAAAACACGATTATTTTGTAGTTTCCTTAAGTTTGCTTACAGTTTTTGTCTCTTAGTTCAAGAAAAGTTTTTTAAAAAAGAAACTTTACAAAAGTATATTGCATTGACATCCCAGCAGGATATGGCACCATTAATCCCTGTTCTGTCTTATGAAGGGGGGACAAAAAGCCTTATTGGTTAAAGAACATGCCCACAAATGTCGCTGTGGTCATGGAAGACCACTGCCAACTTATTAAAACCACAGCTTAACCACAGCTGTAAGAATTAAAACAGAACCTCGGAACGTTAGAGCTTTGGAAAAATATAGGAATAAAGTCGGAACCTTGAAAGATTAATGGAATCCTAAAACCTCATTGGATAATTAAAAGGTCATTGGAACCTTAAAAGATCGATGGAATCTTGAAAGATTTTTGGAACAAAGAAAGATCATTGGAATCTTGAAAGATCGTTGGAACTATGAAAGATTATTGGAACCAAGAATGATCGGTGGAATCTTAAAAGATTGTGGGAAGCTTGGGAGTTTGTTGGAATCTTGAAGGATCATTGTGCAACATGGGCTCAAAACACTTTCAAGGGCCCTGTCCTTTCATGCAGGCCGCTTGTGATGGCGAGCTAAAGCCCATAGACCTGAACCTGGTTGTGTGCTTTAGCCTTCTGAGGGACTTCCTCCACCCTGTGCTCAGTCCGTGCTGGTAGGAGGCTCCTGTAGCCTACAGACTACTCACAATCAACCCATAAACCTGAGCTCTTCTCCACAAATCACATACACCTCACCGCTTCGCTGGAAAACTGTACTCCAGATCTCTTGCTGGATTACTTCTGTCAAACCCAAACTGCGTAATCGAGAGACGACACTTGGTCTGTGTACTCCAGACCAACAGATGCTTAAAGGACTTTATATTTATATTTGATGTCATTGTAAATGTTGGGGTTTTGTATGGCCATTTTGTCTGTCTATGTTTGATGTGTTGTCTATATAAATACTACTAGATCAAAATCAAGTCCCCCGAGTCTCTGCCTTCTCTCTCCTCGGGCCGAACTTGAGTCTTCTGAGATTCTGATAATCTGAGAATTATAATTTAATGTTTTTTCATTAAGGTCAGAGTTTGGGCAATACATGCTACAATTGGTACCTTAAAAGTAAGTGGGGATCTTAAAAATACCTTTGGATTCCTGAAAGATTGCTGAAATATTAGGAAGTCATTGGAACATAGAAAGATCGTTGGAATATTGAAAGATTGTTGGATTGTTGCCACAATAATTTGCTTACAAGGTTTGTCTTTTTCTGTATGTCTGTCTTAAATGTGTTTTAAAAGGAAAAATAAAAAGTATAAAAAAAAAAAAAAAGAAAGATTGTTGGAACCTTGAATGATCATTGGAATCTTAAAAGATCAATGGATACTTGAAAGGTCATTGGAATCTTGAAAGATTGTTGGAACCAAGAAAAATTGTTAGAACACTGAGAGATCATTGGAATCTTTAAACATTTTTGGACATTAGTGAAAGATCGTTCGAACCTTTGAAAAACCATTGAAATCCTAAAAGATCCTTTGAATCCTGAGATTGTTGGAAACTTGAATGATCTTTGGAATCTTGAAAGATCGTTGGAGTCCTGAAAGATTGTTGGAACCTTGAATGATTGTTAAAATCTTAAGAGTGTGGAATCTTTAGAGATTGTTGGAACCTTGAAATATCGTTGGAATCTTGAAACATCATTGTTTGAGAGATTGTTGGAATTTAAAAACGTCTTTGGAATTCTATAAGATTGTTGGAACCTAAAAAGATTGTTGGAATCTTGGAAGATCATTGGAACCTAGGAGGAACGTTGGAACTTTTAAAGAAAATTGGAACCTTGGAAGATGGTAGGAACTTCAAAAGATCATTAGAACCTCGAAAGATTGTTGGAA
Organism: Oryzias melastigma; assembly: GCF_002922805.2. Taxonomy (NCBI): domain Eukaryota; kingdom Metazoa; phylum Chordata; class Actinopteri; order Beloniformes; family Adrianichthyidae; genus Oryzias; species Oryzias melastigma. Next base: position 398,095 of record NC_050513.1, read on the forward strand.
CCATGGCATTACATTTGAATCTCAGAATAATGCTCACATTTTTGAATAAATGTAAACTTCCAAAAAATGCTTGTATTGTAGAATAACAGCTGAATCAAGGATTGACGTTTGAATCTCAGAATAACTTTAGAACCTTTGGAATAGCCCTTGAATTTTAGCATAAGATCTAGACGGCACATTTCAAATGAGGACACCAAGAGTGAATTGATGTGAGGCAATTCATTTACATGAACTGATGACAAATGAGGAGAAACATGTCAGAAAGTTTTTACATCAGCTTGTAGGAATTAAAAGCTCCAACATTAAAATGTAAAGCATCTATAAGTTTTAAAAAGTTGGTTTTAAGTTCATGTTTTACAGTGAAGCAGATGGATGTGGGTTTGAAGTGAACCATATAGAACCTTAATGACAGCTTCAGAAAGTTGCACTGATTTGAACAGTGAAACATTGCTGCCGCTCTACCTCATGCATTCATTTGCACCGCTGAGAGGTCATTAGAGGACGTTCATTCAAATGTGAAAGCCCTGCAAAAAATAGGAATCATTACTGCAACAATTGAGCCAATTTCCTGTTGCTTTTGCCTCAGTCATGCCGGGCTCCTTACCGAGGTAATCTTTCCTCCTGCATCTGGAGATATGGGCAAGCTGACTTTTCCACATCAAGATCAGCGGGGGCAAGAAAGGCATTATCAGACCACGAGGAAGATAAGTTACGCTGGTGGGCCGGGAGTCTTGAGAAAAAAAACCCGAAAAAAACTCCAAAGGTCATCTGAGCTTGACTTTACGCCGTCAGACATGGAGACGGTGGAGGTCAGAGAAATTCAAGAGGTAAGATGAAAATCAGACAGTCTAATGTTCTCCTCTGTGTCGTCATGCTTCCTGATGCAGACTGATGACAGGAGAACAGGTTTTAGTGCTTCATCAGAGGCGTGGAGGAGCACTGAACCCCTCCACCATAGACCACAGACCGCTTCTGCATCCTCATCCAGTGCTCCGGATAAGTGGGGCCCCTGGGTACTTCTCTAAACTTGATTATGAAGACACCGCATTCAATAATGTAATAAAATAACACGGAGCAGTGAAATGGATATTAACACACCAGCAGAAAGGAATGACTGGGGAATGGGGGGGGGGTCTTCATTCAGCTCTTTGTTCATTAGGACCACAGACAAACACGAAGATTTATGACAGTTAGCATCTTTGATCCTGTAGTTTTAGGTAAATATGTAAATAAACTGTATCAGAGCAATAATTGTTATTTAGACCAGACACCTGTCCACAACCTCTAACACCAAAGAGCTGTCTAAGAACACCAGAAACAAAATAGTTGACCTGCACCAGGCTGGGAAGACTGAAACTGCAATAGGTAAGCAGCTTTGTGTGCGGAAATCAATGATTAGGAAATGGAAGACATACAAATGTCACCGATCATCTCGGTCCATGGGGGAGATCTCTCCCTATGGGGTCTGAATGATCGCAAGAACGGTGAGTGAAAGACCCAGAACCACAGACAGACTGTGTTGCCCAGCGATAGCCCCAGACAGCACTGCTGTAGAGGAGATCTGCATGGAGGAATGGACCTAATACCAGTAACAGTTTGAGAAAACCTTGTGAAGACTAACAGAAAACGTTTGATTGCTGTCATTGCCAACAAAGGGTATATAAAAAAGTATTGAGATGAATTTTTGTTTTTGGCAAAATACCTATTTTCCACCATATTTTACAAATATATTCTTTAAAAATCAGACAATGGGATTTTCTGGATTTTTTTTTGTCTCTCATACTTAAGGTGAAAACTACAGAACTCTCTCATCTTTTTAAGTGGGAGAACTTGCACAACTGGTGGCTGACTGAATACTTTTTCGCCCCGCTTTATACCGTCAATGGTTGTATGCCAGGAGATAGCCATGGAAATGGAGAGTCAAGGATGGACTGATTTGCCAAGTTTGTTCCAAATTATCAAACGTTTGGGTCAAACATGAACCAATATTCCTTCATTTGATTTCACTGCTGCAGTTTAATATTTAACTGTTTTAGATGTCATCCATAATCAAAGTTAGAGTGAGGATGGGCAAACTACGGCCCGTTAAACTAAAATTCTAGCGTCTTAAAATCCAGTCAAACGGCTGAAATGACGCTGGTCTCTGAGGTTGCTCATAGACGTTTTTGAGAGGAACAAAAACAGCAGGATATTCTTCAGAAGTCTTTAGTTCCTGATCATTACCTTCATCCCAGCTCAGGGATGAAGTCATGATGAATAAAAAAGTCCTCTTCATGTCTACAAAGCCATCTTTTCTGAAGGGTCTCTTGACCTCTGACTGTGCGCGGCGCTAGCTGAGCCTGATCTGACAGGATGCTAATAAATCGTGTAATTAAGTTAATGTCCCCCCCATTAGGAGAGGTCGACCTTTGACTCTTCACGCTGACAGTGATAATAAAGCAGAAACATGCACAGTATTTATGGATGACGGCCACGTTTTGGCTCGGTGGAGAGCCCTTCTTTGACATGGTCTGGGGTCTGTCCCGGTCTGAGCCACCAGCAGGCACGTGCAGAGGGGGGG
>NC_050513.1:400766-401780 GCF_002922805.2 Oryzias melastigma
CCTGCCCCTCCAAATGTCTCTGCACGGCCCTGGCCACCAGAGATGATGGGGCACCAACTGGTCAAGATGTGATTCCGCCCCCTGACCTGCTTTTGCCCTCAGACAAATGCAACTCCTCTAGTTTCCAAAGACTTGAACTTTTGTTCTCCTCCTCGGTGCGTGCAGCACACGGCGCTCCAACACTCACCGCCGCTGATCCACAGTGACGCCTCATTCCACCTCATTTCCTCAGACCCCTGCCTCTTTTTAATTGAGGCGGCAGCCAGCACAATTATGGTGAGAATCATCCCCGACTGATGTGAGGAGGGATTAACGGGATTAAGAAGATAATCTGTTGACCCTCTGGCCTCGACTCAGTATGAGGCTGGAAAGGCAATTTGAAGCAGCGAGCGGAGGAGATACGGGGGCTTTAATGAGGGGGCTGACAGAAAGCCTCTGACCACTGAGAGGCTCACTCCACGGGCTGCTGGGGGATTATTTTCTTTCAGACTCCTCCACAATCTCAACCAACTCCTAACCTGCACTCCTGCCCACCCACCCACACTCACACCTGCAGTCGGAGTGGTAAAAATAGCCGACCGCACACGGCTAAAGTCCTGTAATGAGCACCGATTAGCAACAGCATGCATACGGGAATTCAGCTGCCTTTTTCTGGACTGCTTCAGCAACAAGTTCTGATGGCTTTTATTTTCTGAAAACAGAAACAGGTGGGGCCTTTTCCTAAAGTTAGCATTGCTGCTAGCTACTCCAAAGCTCTGCAGATTAAAGCCGAATTGTTCAGTCTGATGGTAATTGGTGAATCTAAAAATTCACCTGAAAGTTATTTTTTTCTGTTTTAAAGAATTGGTGTGTCCATACACTGTTGCCAACTTTCAGGCTACAATTAGTGATTTTCTGAACCCTAATGGCAACTTATTTTCTCGAGAGCCACTAAGAACTTTCTCTAAGGCGCCGCCTTCTCCAAAGCAGTCCCTTCTAGTGATGGGAATTATGATTCCTTTTACTGACTCGAGT
>NC_050513.1:401870-402685 GCF_002922805.2 Oryzias melastigma
CTCGCGAGTTTTGAACGATTCGTTCACGACTCGCACATCACTAGTCCCTTCCCATTCCAAACAGTCTCCATCTACTCAAAACCAGTCTTCACCTACTCCAAAGCAGTCCCCACCTAACCCTAAATGGTCTCCTCCTATTCCAAAACAGTCTCCACCTAATCCAAGCCAGTTTCCACCTACTCCAAAACAGTCTCCACCTACTCCTAAGCAATCTCTTCCCATTCCGAAGCAGTCTTTGCCCTCCCTGAAGCAGCCAGTGACAGCCATCAACAAAGGAGTGAAAGGGGATCGCCAGAGGTTTAAACAGGATGTGACAGCAAATCCCACCCAGCTTTACAGTTTTTTTAAAGACCTATATCATGCAAAATCCACTTGTTGAGCTTTAAAGTGTATTATAATGTTCACTCCTCACTATAAAAACCCCAAAGCTGCATTTTGATCCATTCGTGCATCTCTGGGCGTTCCTCTAAAGCCCTGCTCTCAGAGCACCAGCCCCTCCCACGCCACAAACATGTACTTACATTGTGATGTCACAAAGTGAAAAACCCCACTTATAGGAAGAGTCTGGCCTGTCAGCACCTCCCCCAGGCTAACACACACGCCCACTTTTTCCGCTGAGCTAGCACAGTATGCACATCCTTCTCTGCGAAAGGTCGGATGATGTTTGTTTTTGTGGGTGAAACACAGACACGCTGCCGATGCTGGCTCTAGTACGGGGGTCGGCAATCTGCGGCTCCGGAGCCGCATGCGGCTCTTTAAGCACTCCTTTGCGGCTCATTGGCGCTTTTTCAAATATGTTTGAAAATAATAAAAAA
>NC_050513.1:402809-409777 GCF_002922805.2 Oryzias melastigma
CAGTCAAAATCCTGGATAAAAAAGGAGTGCATGTTTACAGCGCATGTGTTCAGAAATATGCTCGTTAAGGAAATGAAGCCTGTATATCGACCAGTTTACTTATTATGGAGTTGGCAACAGTGTCTCCAGCTTGTGACTAGTTTTGGAAGCACATGCTCAGTTGTTAGAAAACATCAGTTAATGCTATTATAGTTCATCAGGAAACTAAGAATTATTATTTTTTAACAGACTGTGTAAAGTTTCAATACATATGCTTGTAATCCACAGTAAGAGTTTAACAATTCTTCACTCAATTTTACTTTTATAAATCTGTTCATAACAAAGATTTTCTCATTAGGCAACAACATGACAAGAAAAAACATAAAAAATCAACTAAAATAATCCAGATTGTTACACTTTTCCAAGCTAATGCTAACCTCTTGAATCCACTTGTTAGCACTAGCTAAGCCCTTGTTCAAGCTATTATTTAATTATTTAAACTTTGGTATTCTAAATGTCTCCTTGAGCAAGACATGAAGATTCTAAACGTTGTCATGAATGCTCCTAAAACTGTTAATCATTTTTGTGTATTTAAAGTAACTGAAAAGCTGCATTTTTTCTGTATTAAAGTATTGATCACATTTTCAATCTTTTCCTTTCTTCTCTTGTCTTGTTGTGTTATAATCTATACGCTTTAACATTTGTCCAGCCTATTAAAGTGTTCTTTTTTTTAAAGGAAATTCTTTGATGCAAAAGTGTCAGCCAGCAGTTTTATATGAACCTGTAACAGCCAATCAGGAAATGTCTTTAAAGAGGAATTTTATGTTGTGTTTCCAAAGTAAATTTACATTTTAACCACAATTGTCATTAGTCTTTCTACCAAAAGAACCAGTGTTCGAGTGTTTCCCAGCCTTTCCAGGAACATGAATGTAATAAAAATCCTCTCTTGAATGTTCACGAGGGCCTGTAATCTGCTGCTTTATATCTGAAGGTTTGCAATTATCGTAGAGAGCCTGTTTCTACCCTCCAGCGTCTGTTGAAAAGAACCCAAACACAATCAGCTTATTTGTAAATGATTTGTGTTCCAGATGATTCAGAGAATACAAAACCATTATTCAGAAACAAAGATGTTTGTCGGAGAAGGAAAAAAATTAAATAAAATCCTGTCGGTAGGGAGAAGGATCCGACGTTCCTGCGTCCAGTCTCATCCTGGTCTCACCGGATCCAACGAATGTACGGTTTGCTTCAGTGTCAGTGATTCTTCCCTTTGCTGATTTGATCGACTTCCACATCTCCTGAGATCACATGAATGTTTCAAACCAAGAGTAATGGATGTTTCTTGTCATGCTGTGAGACAGCGATGGTCATCGACCCACTTCCTGTGAGGTTGAGTCGCTAGAGAAGATCTCTTTAGATCAAACTCAACAAGGAAGCATTTATCTTAAACAAGTCCGGAAGATGTCCGCTGTCAGTCATCTATTAATCTGTTTAGTTTTGCAATTCAGGTCTGAATTTAGACGGTGAGACTGCTTATGTTGAGACTTGTATGAGGACGGATTCAGACGAGTCAGCAATGACTCATGAAATAAATCTCAAAGATTTTTGTTTAAATTAAACACAGAGTTTAATTTAAGCCAAACGTGGTTACCCTTTATAATAATATTCCTTTATAATCTAGTAAAAAGATATTGACAAGCATTCATAATGTGGTTATACACCTTTCCAAAATATTAAGAAGGCATTAATTGACATTTAAAGATGTCCTAGTAACAACTTAAAGCACGTGGGTCAAAGTCAAGGCCCGGGGGCCGGATCCGGCCCTCCAAATCATTTTGTTTTATTGTTATTAATGACCTGATGTTATCTTGCGCTCATTTTTAACTTGTATAATTTTGACAAAATATATTTTTATAGAGAGTAAAATACAGAAAGTTATTTAAGTTTTAAATTGATTTATTCTGAAATAGAATTTCCGCCTTTTTAGTATTCATATTTATGCTAAAACGTTACAGTTTTAAAGTTGTAAAAATGAGCATTTTGGACTATTTTGCCATTTACAAAGAGTTTAGTTAATATTTCAGCTACATGCTAGCTGTTTTAGCTAATTTAGGCTTTTTTTTTGTTTGATTTTTAGGCTATTTTGGAGTTCAGCTGATATCTGCACGCTAGCTGTTTTATCATTAATTGTCAAGAATTCTGCAAATGTCAAAAAATGCCTTATTACTGTTTTTTTTAATACTTTAAAAATGCTAATTAATGTCTTAATAAACAACATATTAACACTTACATTCCATTAATGAGACATGCACAAATGCTTATAAATCAAGGCTTATAAACCTATTACTAATGCGTATTATATCTTATAACTAAATGATTAAATAACTCTTTTAAACTTTATTGAAAATATTTATGTGAACCCTGACTTCATCTCAGAACACAAAGAAAAGTAACATTTCTGTACTACATATAATCTAGAATTGAAGGTTGATGAGAAACGGCATTTTAAAGAAATTATTGTTCTCCATCCCTTTTTCTAACGTTTTCACTTCCAGTTTTCACGTCATTTCAATCTTTTTCATCTAGAGTTTCTTACCTCTGGATGATCTGTCGAGGTCAGAAAGGTCTTCTGTGCAGGAAAAGATCATTTAAAAATAAAATATATCATTTAAACATCAGTGTTCACATGTTTTTGTCTATTTTCTGTTGGTAAATGTTTGACTCCATTCATAGTTGGGTCATGATGTTTCCATGGTTCGTCTGTTCCATTGTCTTCATGTCCGCCTGCAGTGTTTTACATTTTTTCTAAAAACATCTTTAACTCAGTACAGATTTGGTTTTCAGGGACTATTATTTTTGGACATTATGTTGGTGCTGTGAAAAAATATAATATCCACATGAATTATTCAGCAGAGCTGCATTTTTAAAACTCCTTCAGATGATTATTATTATTATTATTTTAGTTTGCAACCATTACTGTAAATCTAGAAGAGATGCAGCAGTCACTGAGGTACCAGTAAAAAAGAAAATAAATGTATCCATGTTACATTGCACGCCTCAATTCTCAAAGATAAACTTCTGACTTTTCCTTCAATTATCCAAGAATGTTTGGATGAATCCAAAAGCGGCTGGATCACTCAGTGGGCTAAGTATAGGGTTTGCACGCAGGAGCCCTGGGTTCGATTCCAGGGTTGTCCACTGATCCCCACCCAGATTGGGTCCTTAGCCAAGACCCTTGACGCTGCTGCCTAACTGGGTCCCTGTGCCCCTCAAGTACAGGGTTGTGTCAGGAAGGGCATCCGGCGTAAAAACTCCAAATCACTGATGTGAAACAGTGGGTGCTGTTACGCTGTGGCGACCCCGAAAGGGATAAGCCAAAAGGTGAGGAAGTTTAGATAAATCCAAAAGGAAACATTTCACTCATGATAGAAGTTTCTATGAAAACAAAAGTGACTGGAGAGAGATCAGTTCACACGTCAGTAGCCAAGTGGGTTGACAAACAAACATGTCAGTTCAACTTTAGTTTTATGGACATTAAAACAACTTTGAACAACTGAAAAAAGTTTAATTTAAGTTCTGAATATTTTATAAACTAATGTTTAACTATTATTGTAAAATTGGCACCTTAATGTTTATTTAATGTAAATTTTACTAATTTAAAGCTAATAACATCATTAACTTTACAGTTGTGATATTTGCTAATTTAGAATTGGCCACATCACTAACTTTACTAACGTAAAGTTTACCAGTGTAAAATTGGTAGTTTCCTAAACTTTACTTTTGTGATGTTTACAATGTAAAGTTGGCCACATCACTAGTTTTACAAATGTAAAGTTTACTGATATCAAGTTGGCAACGCTTTTTTACTTTAATAACAAAGTTTATTAATGCAAAATGGACCGTGTCACTGGCTGTAGTTATGTTAAGTTTACTAATGTAAAATTCAATAGTGTAAGGTCTGCTAATGTAAAGTTTACTAGTATAAAGTTCACTAATGTAAAGTTTAGTAATGTAAAGCTAACTAATGTAAAATTTACCAATGGGAGGTTTACTAATGTAAAGTTGGTTATGTCTGCAACTTTACTATCGTAAAGTTTTACCCCTGTAAAGTTGGGAATGTCACAAATTATGCTAACATGAAGTTAACTAATGCAAAGTTGACACCACATCACTGACTTTACCAGTGAAGAGATAACATCACTAACTATACTGACATGCTGTTTACTAATGTAAAGTTTACTAATGAAAAGCAGATAACATCACTAACTATACTACTAATGTAAAGTTATGTAAAGTTCTTGGGGTCGCTAGTTTAACTAATGTAAAGTTTACTAATGTAACATTGGTAATATCTTTAACTTTAATAAGGCAAAGTTTATCAATGCAAAGCTGGAAATATCTCTAAAATGTTTAAAGTTTACTAATAAAAAGTTACCCACACTACTTACTAATGTACAGATTTCCAATGTAAAGTTGGTAATTTCACTAACTTTATTAAAGTATACGTATGTAAAGTTGTCATTGTCACTTACTTCACTAAGGTGAAGTTTGGTCATTTGGTCGTCTACAGTTGTATGTGCCGCTTTGCTCCACGTTGTCCTTACTGTACTCATCACTCCACACTGTTTGAATGATTGGGTTGGCTTTCATTACAAACTAGAAGACAATTTCACCGACTTTATGTTATTTTCAAAAGCATTTATCTTGACCTTCCTTGTCATTTGAAACAGTACCTAGTTCCTTTCAGTTCACAACATGATTTACACCTTGATGACCAGGTATTCTTCTTTGCTCCAAAACATACAAAACAATCTGGTAAAAAATGCTCCCAACGACTGGAACAACCTTCCTTTATCTTTACATGCTATTTCATCTCTGTCATTGCTTGAGAAAGCTCTTTCAATTCATCTCAAACATACTTGAGTTTTTTTATTCTGAATTGTCAATCTCCTATTGTCTGCTTTAGCTTTCACTGTCTGTGATCTGTTTTATTCGTTTCTCAGTTCAGTTTTTGTTGGATTTTTTGCAATTTCTTCAAACCTTCTGTAATGTCATGTTGGGAAGGGTGGATATTGAGAGCCTGTGCGGCCATATGTGTGTTGTTATGTGTATTTAATCTTTGTTTTTACTATTTTGTTTGGTTTCTACTCTGTCGTTTGTTATTATTTCTTGAAATGGAGGACCCCCTTGAAAACGAGATGTTCCATTTCTTGGGGTTTATCTTCCCATGTCAGTTTAAATGTGTAAATAAATAAAATAAAATAAATGTGTAAAGCCAGCTTTCTCTCAGAATCAGTTGGAATTACGTTAACTCAAACAGTTGTTTGTCGTTCACATTTTTTTTCTTGTCCCCAGCAGCAGCTCCGGTGATGAAGGGTAAACTACACTGCCAGAAAGGTTCTTTAGTTTAGTGCTCAGAACATTTTCGTCTTTTGGAGACTGCTCTTTCAAGAACCAGTGGGTGGTGACGTAGGCTCCTCCCAGGTCCCATATAGACTATAAACAGGGAGCAAAGGCTCATGGGTAGACCAATCCTCCTTTCTTTCCTGTATTTTTACTGTTAATTTTTACACATTTTTTGTTTTACTTGAAGGCCAACGAATAGAAACATTCCAGAGAGTGAACAGAATAAACTCTCAGAAAAGATTTTTTTCAAAGATGACTGACAAAACTGTGTGAATATTAGATTCTCTGAACGTTAATTTGGTATTTTGTTTACAGTTTCTCGTGATCAATCTATCAAAGCGCATCGCTGCAACAGAACAGTCCAGTTTGAGATTCATGAGATGGAGAAGCTGAGAGTCTGTGAGCAAACTGAAGTGGGAGGGTGACCATCTGCGAACCCCTTCCAGCTGAAAGCCATCCAATTTCAGGATTCATATTTGTGTGTGGGAGGGGGGCATTCACTGTAAACACTGACATGCATCTGCAGCCTGTCCTGCAGATCTGCTGTCATCCTCTGAAGCGCACGCTCGCTCCCATTACTCATCATAACGCTTGTGAACGAGATGGTGCCGAGGTCGGCCCGTTTCATCTCGCCGTGTGCCACCTCACTTTAACGCAGGGCTCCTTCAACCTCTGCGGCGTGCGGAGCGCTTGCTTTCACAGGTGTGGTTCACCGCCATCTCTGCTTTTATGATGTCATATTGGGATTTTTTGCCGTGCGCACACACTCAGAGAGGACTTTTTATTTTCTTCTGGGACGGCGCAGAGATGAGAGCAATGTTAATGCGTTCTGCAGGACAGAGATGATGCTTATGGTTATCCATATCACCGTGTCTGCGGGTCAAGGCTCCACAACCCAGAAGAAAGTGCATGTTGTTATTTTTCCGACATGGACTTGAGTGGAATGTAAAACACCTTCTGTGGAGGAGCCGCCACACGGGGGGAGGCCTGTCAGCCTCCTCCTCCCCGCTGAATACGTCCTGATGAAAAGAAATCGCATTAAACACTTCAGATCATCTCCGAGGACAGATCCACTTCCACTCGTTCCAGAAAACAAAGGGAATTATGGGAAACTAATGGAACAACAACCCAAAGGAAATGTTTTATTCATGTTTGCAGATATGAAGTTTAACAATGAGGCTGTTATGCTTCAATTGAAACCAAAAATAAATATTTTCTAGAGATATCAGCGAGATCTGTGTTAGCTTAACCCGGAGTTTTGTCTGTAAGGTTCATCACATGAGATCCAGGAAATCCAGTTGTTTCATTTTTATCAAGAATTATTGTATGAAGAAGCCAAAAACAGAAGAAAATGTAAACCCTGGTTTCAGTGACGGTGGTCAAAGGTTCAACATTTTCTCACACACTGCAGAGGCTAATGTTGGTCCATTCCTCCATGCAGATCTTCTCCAGAGCTGAGATGCTTTGGGGCTTTAGACAGATCATTTGTTCCACCAGGTGAGATCTGTCATGGAGCTCCAGATGAAGTGATCTTTTATTTTCTAAGAATTGTTTTAATCATTAGATCTCCCCCTTAAAGCTGCTCA
>NC_050513.1:409964-434543 GCF_002922805.2 Oryzias melastigma
AAGTGAGATCTTTTATTTTCTAAGAATTGTTTTAATCATTAGATCTCCCCCTTAAAGCTGCTCATTGTGGATTGGTTCATCCCAGTCTAGTTGCTGGTGTCCTTTGACAGCTCATTGGTCTTGTTGAAGAGTTTGCAGTCTGACTGTTTAAACATGGGAACCTGGATTCTGGGAAATGAGATCTTTAGACTTGAGTACATTTCTCTGTTAAATGCCATTTTTGCTGGGTGGAGCACAGCTGTGACTGATTGAAGACTTTTACCAAGCTGTTTTTTGGGGGAACCAACAGAGGCCTGTGTGATGGTAGGACAAATAAAAGTGATGCACACCCTCATGGAAGACAGGAGTTGTGTCCGAATTCCCTCCCTGATCCCTAACTACTAAAAAACGATATAGTTCAGGACTATAAAGTGCCCTGGATTTTAAAGGTAATTCGAACAGGATGTTCACCACTTTTCTTTTGTTTTCTGAAATGCCAGATATGACGTCACTGATTTCACAAAGTGAAATTAATGCGAACATTTCATGTTTAATAATGACTCCGCTGTGTTCTGATGGTGAAAATGTGGACGGTTTATTCAAAAATGAGTTTTTTTTGTTCAAAATTGTTCGACCGCAATGCATTGTGGTCTATATTCGCTAATCTAGTAAGCATTGATGCAAGCTAGATTTTCGCAAAGATTTCTGGGGAATTTCTAGTGCACTGGAGTTTAGAATTAGTAGATCTGGACAGCTCTATTAAATGACAAACTCACTATATAGTGAGTAGGGGGGATTCGGTCATAACCAGGAAGAGCAGCGATCATTGAGAACAGCTGGTGTTCAGAGAACTTTGCAGCAGAAGTAGAAAAAAAAGACATGTACAAACACCAAAGAAGCAGCCGGTAAGACTGAACTCTAAAATAAAACCAACTTCTGGAAATGGACTGTTTGCTTGATTCTTGTGGATGTCATTGAAATCAAGAGACTATTTGGTTTGTGTTTTCTGATTTCTACTGCTAAAGGCTGGATGTCTCTTATCCCTTTCAAGTTGGGAAATTGTAAAAGGAAATATAACTTGACAGCCATGCATTATTATTTATAGTTTTAAACACCATATGAGGAAGAAATATCTAGATTTGAGCATTTTTTGTAATAGAATTGGACTGTATCGAGAAAGTTAGTTGAAGCCTTAATGTATCGATTCGTGGACCATGTATCGCAGGGGTGTCAAACTCAATCGCACAGGGGGCCAAAACACACCCTAGGTCACAGGACGAACAGGATAAACATTTATTGAACACTTTAAAAGTAACTTTTTAACATAGATATGAACTAGATATATATCACATTGCCTGCGATAATGCTATATAGTGTGAATGCTGTAAGCTGAATTTGGCCGCTGAAGATGCTAGTGCTGATAGCTGAAGATGCTGAAATTGATAGTTAAAAACACTGAAGCTGATAGCTGAAATCACTAAAGCTGATAGCTGGCTGAAATATTGGCTAAATGTCAAATTAGCCTGAAAAACAAAACCAAAAAAGCATTTCTTTAGCCAAAACAGCTAGCATGAAGCAGAAAAATTAGCCAAACTCCAAAATAGCCTTAAAAAAAAAAGAAACAAAAAGCCTAAATTAGCCTAAACAGCTAGTGTGTAAATATTAGCTAAGCTCCAAATCAGCCTAAAAAAACTTTTAAAAAGCCAAAATTAGCCAAAAAAAAAAAAAGCTAGCATGTACTGTATATGAAACATTACATGCAAAAATAGCCTGAAAAATCTTGGCAAATGCCAAAATAGTCCAAAAGGCTAACAGAATGCTAGTTTTAAAACTTTGAAACAGTAACTGTTGAGCATATTTATGAATAATAAAAGGGTAGGAATATTATTCCAGAATAAATCAACTTAAACCTTAAATAACTTTCAATATTTTACTCTCCATAAAAATATATTTTGTCAAAATTATACAAGTTAGAAATGAACACAAGATAACATCGGGTCATTAATAACAATAAAATAAAATGATCTGGAGGGCCGGATAGAATTACCTGGAGGGCCGGATCCGGCCCCCGGGCCTTAACACATGTGATGTCTTGAATAATGTGAGAGGGAAAGATACACACCCCTAATTATTTTTATTATGTTTTTTTTTGTTCTATTCTGATGTTCGATCACCATGAACCGTGTTAACGAAAACCAGCTTCAGCAGACGGGTTGCTGGTTAGTGTTTAACCAACATGAAGGTAAATCTGACAGTTCTAAAGCCAATCACGACCTCTTTTTCCTTTTGTTGCCGCTCCATCCCATCTACTGCGCTGAAGGGGGTCATGTGTGCTCAGTGTGAGGTCATCCCAACGAAGGCTGTTTTGTTTTTCCCGCTTTCATTCGGGTTTTGTCTGCTTCTGCTGATCTCTTAACCCTCACACGCTCAAATTTCCAACCCTTTCAAACCTCCATGGCCAAAAACGGCGATTAAATGTCATTATTCCATTAAAAAGCAAATGTTTTCATTCCCACTGAAGGCTGAGTAAAGATGAATGTCGAGATATTTTCAAGCCTCCTTTTACTGCTCTGTTTTCATGAAATAGAAACCTTTGCTCACACATTCAAGCCCTGATACAGAAAATATTCCGGTTTTTCATGCGATTCCATCAGCGCTCTAATAAAATTCTCTTCCTGGGAGCGTTCAGGCTGTGGCGATGGAGGCTGAGGCATGAAAAGAAAGCACTTTTTAGCTGGTGTTAATGATGCCTGCTGCAGCTCCGTTTGCACCATCCCGGCAACGCGCGGCCTTTAAGTCATCCTGTCAGTGATCGCTCTGTCATCGCCGCTGTCACAGCCAGCCTAGTTACCGTGGAAACCCCCTTAAATGGCTGTATTGAAAGCAGCCCTGACAGTGGAATTACAAGCACAGATAATCTATTGTGGAGGTCTTTGCCGAAGTTAACGTGTCATCCTGCAGCGAGCCGGAGATGAAGACCTGACGACTTTATCGTCTGAGAAACGCCTGACAAAACCGCCGCTGGAGACGTTCACGCCGTTTTGACTTCATCACGCTGGCGCCGATCCGGACGCTCTGATATTTGGAGTCATTTTTCTATCCCTATTAGACCTGCAGTACTTTGAATCATCTGTGCATGTGGACATGTCTGTACAACTTTAACAATACAATCACGTACTATGACATACCATGATGGACGTTAAATACTAAGTAATGTAAATACTGGAGCTAACATGTGGAGCTTCATAGCTCATTTCAATGATTTAAATGTATTTTTTGAGTGTCTGCAGGAAATGATTGTTCTGAGATAATCCAAGTTGATTAAACTAAATGTCGTCCTTTCAAAGCTACTTTGAATCTGCTCGAGTTTCTTCTGAGAAAGTGATGTATGTAGGATCCATATCTGACTAAATATCTGATCGTATAAAGGATATGGACCAACCAGGCATCAAAACGCCCAGTACCAGCCCATCAAGAGCCAATCCCCCTTCCCCGTAATAAAACGAAATAACCTGAGATATGAAAAATATTGATTTGTTGCATTAGGTCACACATTTTAATACTGTAGAGACTGACTTTGTAAGAAGCCACCTAGTGGTTACTTAATGAACTCATTTGGTTTCAAACAGGAAGTCGGAAGATGGCCTCAGCAACATTTGTTCTATGAGAAGTCTATGTAAATGTGTGTTTGGAGTTCAAAACTCTCGCATCCATGCATTGCATCACAGGTTTCTATGACTGTTTTTTGGCTCTATGAACAAAACACATTGGAAAATCAAACCAGGTCAAACTTTGAGCAATCAGGGACTTGGATTTGGTAGTGACGTTTTGGTAACATCCATTTGATTCACAGAGATACCAACCGTTTAAACATTGATCATAAAGGATAGGAATGTCTATGACACCAAGTCTTTCATATATTGGAATAGAGCTTGCCTGCAGCAAGAATAACTAGATTTAAACCACTTTGACATTTTGCACCAAACCTCTTTCAACTGGAGGTACATGCGTGAGTCTGGTGTGGATGGGCTAAACGTGGGTTCATGAATGGTCGTCAAATGCTTGTTGTGAACGTAGCTTAAGTTTAAAGTTGGAATAAAAAGCTTCAGTCTTGACATGTTTGGCAGACACATTTCTCACTCCGTACTTGTCACATGTTGGTTAAGAACCCCTCCACGTCTCTTTTTAACGTTTTGGGTGTCCCCGAACTGGTCGGTTTTTGACGTACCGGCTGTTCCCTTTAGATCACGGGTCACCAACCTCCGGCCGTGAACCAGAACCAGTCCAGTACTGCGACGCGGAGCACACCGGTACACAATCCCGGTACTGGTACTTTAACCCAAACCTGACACCAGATGCGGTACCAAATGCTGTAACAGACACAGACCGTTACCGGGTTAGAATACCAGTACTGGGTTAGAGTACTGGATGTGTCCCGAAAACCAGTCTGCATCTGGTACCGCATCCGGTTCCGCGTCTCGAGGGTTGCGGACTGAAGAGTTAGTGACAGCCAAAACATCAAAAAGTGACGGGGAGGGTCTTTAAAAATGAGTTTGGAGCAGAGAACATTTATGAGCTGTAAGGCATTAAAGACACCAATTTAAACTGGTTACCTGTATTAAAGAAACGTCTTTAAACTGGTTACCTGTAATAAATACACCAGTTTGAACTAGTTACCTATATTAAAGAAACCAGTTTGAACTGGTGTCTTTAATATAGGTAACCAGTTTGAACTGGTTAACTGTATTATAGCCCCGCTTTTGAACTGGTTACCTGTATTAAAGACACCTGTTACTAGTTACCTGTCCACACCTTAAAACACCTCCTTCCTGAAGCGTAGAAACAAGGAACCTCCTCAGCATTGGACATCCAGCAGTGTCTTGGTTCTTATCGATCCCATTATCTTCCTAAAGCTCTGTTTAAAGAAGTGATCAACCAGGAGAGAGTGAGCACATTTCCAGGTCTTCAGGAGGCTGTGAGGAACATCTGGACCGCTCAGCTATCCTCCCACCATCAGCCTGCACGACCAGATCCGATCCATATCCCAGAACTGTTCTGACACATGAAGATGATCCACATGGTTGGGTTTAGAGTTGTTTCAGCTTCAGATGAAGTTTAGGAGACTCTGAGGTCCATCAGGGAGTGACGGCTGTTGCATTGTGGGATTTTTATGTCTCTGCTTCTCCTGAGATATGAATGAACCAGGACCTCTTCTCCACTGGAACCTTACTGTAATGTCGTTCCTCAACGTGACTGTCCTCTGAGCTCATGCCAACGTGGACTTCTTCTACCCAAAGAAGTTCTGAATCAGGGTTCAAACCAGGAGATCCAGATTGATGTATTCCCAGTCCGGCTGGATTTAGTTTTTGTTGTCAGATCTTCTGATATTTGTCATCAAAATTCTCCAGGATATCGTCCTCTGATCAGGAGATGAGGTGTGAATGTTTCCTTAAAACCTGTCTTTCTTCTTCTTCCCTCTCTAGTCTGAACACTGACAGCCTCCAGCAGCATAGAGAAAGCTGGAGGGGGGGGGGGGTTCTCATCTCTGAGCGGGCACGAGCGTGCCGCGGGAGCGCGCGCATAGGCAGGAAGCGCAGGGAAGGAGCGGAGGAGCTCAGTCGCCAGCGGAGCCCCGGACGGTGGATGAACGGAGCGGCGCCCCCCTCGTCGCTCACCTCCCTCCCCCCCCAGCAGCGGACCGCGGCCCCCCACACACCTGCGAGACGATGATGCTCCGACTGCTGCACCTGCTCGGGGTGCTGGTCTGCAGCGGACAAGGTGAGCTCTCTCGCGCGCGCGCAGCAGAGGCGCGGTGACTTTGTGGACAAGTTGTGTGCGGATGCGCAGGCGGGGTGGGGGGGCTGTGTGGTTGGAGCGGACCTCGCTTGGTAGTGGAGGCACGTCCCGCGCCCCTTCTCCCTGAAAAGGGGGGGATTATGATGGGGGTCCCTCTTTAAAGGGGCGGCCGAGCTGAGGAGGAAAACTGCCCCCCCCCATAAACTCCCCCCTCTGGGTCTGCTGGTTCTCCGCAGCTGCTGGTGGTGTTTGCGCAAAAGCTGCGCATTTGGTTTTGTTTTTCTCCAGAAATGTTTTTAAACTTGAACGGATCAGCTGAGACCCCCGCCTTCCTCCTTCATCCTCCTCCTCCTCTCCGGTCCAGGCTGCGCTGACACATCCTCCGCGTGCGCAGCGCGGGAACATTCCCAAAGGATGCGTCCTGAAGTTGGGGCGCGCGCGCGGCCATCAGTGACACCTGGTTTGGAGAGGCGCGAAGCCTCCGATTGGGAAAAGCTGTGCCTTAATTGAGTCCTAATCAGCTGCTGGAGCCGCGCGCGCACGCGTGTGCGCTCTCCACATGCCTAAACCCGCTCTTCCAAACATAATCTGCATCAGAAGGCCATCAAAAAGTAAAAATGATGAACAGCCACCCCCCAGATTGGAGCGCAGACCCGGACTTGTGGACGGGCTGGTGGCGGGTTTGCTGGCGCACAACGGCAGGTGGGGGTAGAGCGCCGCTCAGGCTGGAGCTGCTGCTCCCGCGCGAGCGTGTTGCATGCTTTTATTGCTCCGCCGGTGACTTTTTAACTTTTTTATGGCTTATAAATAATTCTGACGTGCAGGAGGAGGTGCAGTCTGTGGCGGTTGAATAAATATCTGGAGCTTCTTCTTGATGAAGATGATTGCAGAGTTTAATCTGCAGACTCATAAAAGTCTGAGGAAACGATGAGTCTGGGAATAAACGGCAAACAAAGAACAGAGTTCATAACTTTCATTGCATTTGTCTCCTGCTTGCTGCGGCGTTGCATCATCACTTCATCCGGCTCCAGTCTTTCAGCGTTCAGTCAGGAGGATGCTGCAGGATCCATCCAGGAAGGACCAGCAGGTGATGAGCTGCTCTGCCGTCACGCTGCTGCAGGTTCCTGCATTTACTTACCGTGGATTACATGCCTGCTTAGGCTCTGCAGTGGGACGTTAAGTGGCGTAATTGAGACGTTTCGCTGGATCTCAAGGGGGCGGGTCTTAGTGGCTCAGGGTTTGAAAAGATTTGTGCTTCCTGGTTCCTCCTGGAACATAAACTGTGTCCAAAGCCTGGTGAGAAAAAGTGGAGTTCCTGCTTCAGCTGAGATGATTCTCCAGGTTTGGTTCCTCCTTTGCTTTTGTGAGCGGCACATCTGCTGCAGAAGGACAGGAGTTGTTCTTTATAGACGGGACACCTTTTCCACGTTTGTGACCATGGAGTGAACCATTAAAATAAAGGGGGAGAATAAAGGGGGAGTTTGATTTGGTTTGTCTCAACTTCTGGAGGGCCGGATCCGGCCCCCGGGCCTTGACACATGTGATCCACAGAAAACACAGACGATGGAACAGCAGCTCAGGAGGTTCTGTTGGACCATCAGACCACATGTAGAACTGAACCAGAGGATTCTTGGTCAAATACAGCAAATGGAAGAGACTAACTGTTTTGGAGAAGGGGGCGTGCTGACTGGTCTCTGCTTCATCATGCAGGAGAAGAAGATCTTTTGATGCTCGGGTTCCTCTTTTGCTCTGACGTACACTGCAAAAATAGACGCTGTAGAAATAAGTAAATGATCGTGTTAACAGTTGAAAAGTGCTAAAATGTTGTGTTTAAGCGTCACCAGTGACGTGAGGTGTTAAAGGGTTAATAAAAACTTTCTAGTCACCCAGACACATCTTCTCTAACATTATTTTACTGTCAAAAACGTTATCGATGATACTTTTTACTTTTGGAGAGTTCAGTTTTTCCAGCGTTGGGGTCAGAGGTCATTCCTGCTTTCAGCATGGCTACATCAGATCCAGGTCATCAGCTGTGATGACGAACGCTAATGTCTGGAGAACAAGTCAGCCTCCCCCCAGTTTAGACCGTCAGGGGTTTCCAGCAGTTGCTATCGGCGACAGTATCCGGGGTGATGAACAACAGAGGATTGTTGTCAGCCTTCAGGGAGGAAGTTAGTGAAAACTTGAGCTGAAGAGTGCTTTAGATCTAAACTTGTTTCCTTCTGTTTGTTGACGTCCATCCCATAATACTCTTATTGTCTTCTTTACTTTAGTTTTTTTATAGTTTTAAATGTGACTATATTTAGTTTAGCAGGAGTTTAGTCTGAGATGACGTTCTTGCTGTTCCTCTACAGCCTTTGGAATCAGTTAATTTTGTTATTTGAACCGTCAGATCAGTGGTCGCCAATGCGCGGGCAGGAGGAAACCCAGATGGAGAGAGTCACAAGCACATCAGTGGCTGACACCAAGGAGGTTCATTTACAAAACCACAATTAATAATAGAGCTGCCACAAATGATTATTTCATTAGTCGACTAATCACCGATTAATTTTTCCAATTAGTCGACTTATCAGGTCATGCAGAAAGTGGATGTAAAGCAGATATCTTAACCATCATTAGCTTTAAACTAACCAAAAACTAGATAAACAGCATTACCTGTGATAAAACTAGTGTGAATGCTGTAAGCTGAATTGCTGTTGAAGATGCTGAAATTGATAGCTGAAAACACAGAGGCTGATAGCTAAAATATTAGTTTGATGCCAAATTAGTCTAAAAAACAGTAAAAAGCCAAAGTTAGCCAAAACAGCTAGCATGTAGCTGAAATATTAGCTAAACTCCAAAATAGCCTAGAAAAACCTTAGTAAATGCCATAATAGTCCAACAAGCTAGCAGGATACCATTATAACCTTTGACTTTACTGCACTCTGACTCTATATATTATAAAGTAACAATTAATCAACTATTTTAATACTCGATTAGTCGTCGATTAGTCGACTAATCGTGGCAGCTGTAATTAACAAGAACAAAAGGCTCAGGAAACAAAACGAGCCCAAACAGAGAGCCTTAAACTTATTACTAACTACTTACTAAACTGCAGGCTGCTGTGACTGATCCACAGGAAAAAGGCGGAGCCACAGTAGACTGCGCAGGAGCAAAGAAAAAAAAATAAAAGAAAAAGTAACAGAAAACAAGCAGAACATGACCGGACTGGTACCAGTTTGTGGGACAGTTGGTTGCAGAGGACAACAAAAACACCACCTACATTTTTTTTTTTCTGTTTTATTTCTACTCTGATTCTGAATGAATTTTTATTTTGAAAAACTACTGGATTCTCTCTACACGTCAGGTCGTTGTGTATCCGTCTGCTACTTTCTGAAAGCGGCTGCACACACCGCCACATCGAAATCCTCAAGCGAACAAAGTTAGCAAAAACATATTTGGAAAGTTTATGCAGAAAATAGAAACAGAAGAAGAACCTTTGACTTCAAAATAAAAGAAATCTCCATTTAACAGAGAACAAATCTGGAGATTGTTTCCAAATGTGGACAGTTTTCCCACAGACCATAATAATAACCAGAAAAGTTGCTTTACCTGCGATAATGCTAATGTGAATGCTTTCTGCTAAATCTGGTTGCTGAAAATGTTGAAGCAATTTGCTGTAATTGATGAAGGGATTTGCTGAAAATGCAAAAGCTATTTGCAAATTGCCAAAATTGCTAAAAGCTTTGGGATATTGCTAAAGAATTATGGAAGAGCCCTGAAATTTCTGAAAAAAAATTAGTTATTTTAGCCTAAAAATCCTCCATACATGCCAATTAAGCAAAAACATTCAGTGTGTTGCTTAAATATGTTCTAACTCTAAATTAGCCCCAAAAAACCTTAGTTGATGCCAAATTAGCCTAAAAAGCTAGCTCATTGCTACAAAGCTAACACGACTCCAAAATAGCCAAAAAATCCTCAGTAAAATTAGTCACAAACAAAACTAAACTCAGAAGTAGCCTGACATCAGTAAGTGATAAATTAGCCAAGAAACGTCGGCATGTTGCTAAAATATTAGGTAAAATTAGCATGAAAAAACCTCAGTAGATCCCAAAGGAGCTAGCATAATGCTAATATAACGACTCACAGCCAAATTATTTAAAAACTAAGGCAAACAAAGGTTTTAAAGTGAAAAGTTTTTGAAGAATTTGGAACATTTCTCATTTGTTTCTTATGGGGAATATGTTGCTCAATACTTCAAAAGTTATAAAGTTTATGAATACAAAAAATTCAATTAGTAATGTCCTGAATGCGCTGAATAATTTGATATAGAGATTGCTGAAATTGCTGAAATTGTGATTGAGTTTTTAGGTGCTGAATATCATACAGAAAGGAGCAGCAGAATCATTATAGTGTGAATGCTGTGAAGGTTTCACACGAGAATATTCAACAACCAGCTGTCTTTTTGAGCTCTATTTGAAAAAAAATTGTATTTAAAATAAAATAAAAAAAACCTTGAAACTTGAAACAAATCTTGAAAATAAAAAAAAAAGATTTTTGGGGGAAAATTGGAAAAGAAGCAAATACAGAAAACTCGAATTAAAAAAAACAAAAGACAATAAATTTAGGGCTGCACGGTGGCGCAGTGGTTAGCGCTCTTGCCTCACAGCGAGAAGGCCCCGGTTCGACTCCCGGCTGGGACCTTTCTGTGTGGAGTTTGCATGTTCTCCCCGTGCATGCGTGGGTTTTCACCGGGGACTCCGGCTTCCTCCCACCGTCCAAAAACATGCTTCATAGGTTAATTGGTGACTCTAAATTGCCCCTAGGTGTGAATGTGAGAGTGAATGGGTGTGTGATTGAGGCCCTGTGACAGACTGGAGACCTGTCCAGGGTGTACCCCGCCTTCGCCCTTCAGTAGCCGGGATAGGCTCCGGCACCCCGCGACCCCGAAAGGGAAGGAGCGGCCAAGAAAATGGATGGATGGATGGACAATAAATTTAAAAATAACCTATTGAAATATAATGCATCCTTTAGTCCCGGCAGCCAATCAGCTCAAAGCCCCGCCCCCATGTAAAATTAGGATCAGCTCGGTAGCAAAAACTTGAAAAATCAGAATTGAAACTGTAAACTGAGAACTGAAAGTGAAGATTCGGAAAAGGAAAAAACAATAAGTTGAAATTTCAAAACAGCAGCTGTTATTATTCATCATTGTTAATTTTTACATTTATATATATATATATATACTTTTTTTATTCAAGTTTTCAGTTTTTTTTCCCATTATTTTTATTTTTTTAAATTTACAGTGTCTTATTTTCACATTTTGATTTTTTTTCAGTTATGTCTATTTTTCAAGTTTTCAGTCTGTTTCTTCGTTCCCTTTGAGCTGATCCTGATTTGACCCCAAAGTCTGCCTGAGACTAAAGCGAAGAGGCGGTTGCTGTTGAGTTTTAGCGATCGTGAAGCTGCTGCACTTCCATCTCCGGCCTCAGCAGAACCCTACAACAGGTTTTCACTCTAAGCTGCTTCTGCTTTTGTGCGGCGATGAAAGAAAGTGAAGAGGAAAAGATCTGGGATGAGTGTGAATTGTTAAATGTGGCTTGACGAGTACACTCATTTATCTTTTTGTGCACTTGTGATGCACAAAGCTCCTTTTTCCCTCCAATTGCTCATTTTTATCTTCATAATGACTAATGTGATCTTCAGGGAGTTTTTTTTTTTCCTAATCCAGATCTGCAGTGCAGTTTGGGACCCTGCAGACGGCGTTTGGCGTCGCTCATTAATTCTGCATTCTGACGCTCAGAAAAGGAAAATGAGAGCGATGGGAGGACTTGTGTGGGGAGAGATGGAGATTATGTTTAAAAATTCATCCACTTCCAGTCAATCTGATTGCGTGGAGTTAAATTGCGTTGCCAGAAATTGAATCGAGCTCCACGCCGTCACACGGTGCCAAAATTAATAAAAAGCAATGGAATCCTGTGGCGTTGGAGCCAAATGAAGGCGCGGTGATGTGATTGGAGGAGGCAGCGTCTTCTGCTCTTTTGGACTCGTCCACTGGTTGACATTAGCCCCCTTCGAGCTGGGCAGGAGACCCCTTGGCTGCGGCGTGCGTCCGTCCTGCCAGACTAACGAGCCGGCTGACATGCAGTGCCAGGATGCCAGGGCGGCGGCGGCGGCTCGCTGACACATATTTGGAAGAACGCGGTCACTTCCTCTGGCGGGACGCCGCTCCGGCGCTCCACGGGGTTGGTCAGCCATGATTAAATGAAGGGACGGATGTGAACCCCGTGGTTGGTGTGTTTGGACTGACCCACTTCCACCACACGATGAGCTGACATGAGTCATATGTGAAATGTAATCGGTGAAGATTGATCTGCGTGACTTAGTTCATTCTTAAAGAAGATTGAGGCTCTGCAGACCGTCTGCTGTCCCGTCAGCACGCTCGCTCTCGCCTCTGAGGAGGTTTGCTGTTCCTGACAGATGAGTCTCATCTGGATCTGGAAAACTCAAAGATGGAACAGGCTAAATCAGCTCTACTGTTTGAACATGACACTCACATTTGTTTTGGAATTTTCCCCAAAGTTTGTGAGAAAACAGGTTTTTCCTTTAGCCCTAAAAGCTTTTTTCAAACTGCCTTTCCTCTGTTAAACATCAAAGTTAATCGTGTTCCTCTCACATCTCTCAGAGCATCGCTCCTCATTTCTCCATCGTTCTTCATGTCCCAAAGACCAGACGGATTTAGAAGCTGCAGTCGATCATGAACCCAAACCACATGAGGCTTTCCATCAATGGTCCACGGGTTACAGACTGTGAGAGGACTAAAAAGGGAAGGAACTGAAGTGAGTCCTCACGAGGAATCTTTGAACTATTGAAACTCATCAACTGTTTGTGCAAGTAACTTAATCCCTACAGATTCTGAGGCTTAAAACTGTAGCTTTGGACAATATGCAACACTTTACAGTAGTACTTTACACTTTACAGTAGTACTTAAAATTTTACAGTGGTACTTTACACTCTACAGTTGCACTTTAGACTTTACAGTAGTACTTTACACTTTGAAGTAATATATTACACCTTACAGTAGAAGGCCTACATTACCCCTTACTGTTGTACTTTACACTTTGCAGAAGTACTTTACACTTTGCAGTTGTATATTACACCTTACGGTAGTAGGCCTACCTTACACCTTACCAGCTCAGTGGCCTTGTGGTAGAGTGTCCGCCCTGAGATTGGAAGGTCGTGGGTTCAAATCCCGGCCGAGTCATACCAAAGACTCTAAAAAAAAATGGGACCCAGTGCCTCTCTGCTTGGCACTCAGCACTAAGGAGTTGGACTGGGGGGTTAAACCACCAAATGGTTCCCGAGCGCGGCTGTGTCTGCAGCTCACCGCTCCCCCAGGGGATGGGTCAAATGCGGAGAACAAATTTCACACACCTAGGTGCGTGACAAATAGTGGGACTTTAACTTTAACTTACAGTAGTACTTTACACTAGTACTTTACACTTAAGGGTAGTATGCCTACTTTACAGTTGTACTTTATATTTTACAGTAGTAGGCCTACTTTACTTTTTTCAGTTGTAATTTACACTTTACAATAGTGTGCCTACACTTTACACTTTACAGTTGTACCTTACACTTTGCAGTTATACATTACAGCTTACAGTAGTAGGCCTACTTTATACAACCTTCATACACTTTACAATAGTACTTCATTCTTTGCAAAGTGTAACGCCCAACCTGTAAAGTGCTAATGGAAAGTATTTCTATGTGCTGATAAACGACATTTTACAGTAGAACCTTTAAACTTTACAAAGTGTAAATTACTACCATTAAGTTTTGAGTATCAGAACATAGTATTACAGTAAACTGTTGCATATTGACAGCAAGTTTGCGCCGACAACACTTTAGGATTGTAGTTTCTGCAGACAGTTTATAATACTGAATTTACATTTTACAAAGTGTAAAGTACTTCCTGTAAAGTGTAAAGTACTACACAGTAGTTAAACCTGCTAACAGAAGTCCTATGTGTAGTTCCTGGATTGATTTGGAAACTCATAAAACCCGATGATGTTTGTGTAATAAGTATCTTCCCAGATTATACCGTACGGATCTTCCTGGATTATATTGAAACAAATTCATATTTCCCAGAAGCATCCTCTCCTACAGAGCCGTAGAATCTTCTTTAATTCCTCTTTTTAAAAGCAGTCTTTGAAATGGCTAAAGATGTGTCTCCATGGCCTCAGAAACCTGCGTAGGCTTTGATTGAACATGAAGTTTCCTGAAAGCGAGCAGCTAACGGCGTACAGATGCAGAGCGGTGGGGTTCTTCATCAGTGAGGGCTGAAAGCAGAACGTGTGGCAGGTGAGGAAGAGGAGGGTGACATTTGGGCTGAAGAAAGAAGACGGGCAGACAGGTGGCAAAAGGGGCGTCTGCGTGACAGCTAAGCGACAGTTAAAAGTGCGAACGCTGAGTCACAGAAGTCTAATGAAGAGGAGCCGTCAGGCAGAGCCACGTTTTCCTGCTGCAACATCCGGGCCCCTCCTCAATCCGGCTTTGGTTATAGGGAGCGACAGAGGCTGCAGAGAGGAGTCCATCACAGTAATGGAGAAGGGCTTAATGTAAGCGTGTCGACACTAATGAGAGACGAGCCGACAAACACCTATGAATGTGACCACAGCGCTCAGGGAGGAGGGGCTTCCAGGCTGCACGACAGCTTCGTCTGCGTGGAAACGTGAGGAGAGGACTCCCATTTGGAGGAATCTTTATTTTTTCTGCTACGAAAAGGAGAGTTGGAGTAAACTGTTGTTATTGGTGATCAAGTTGGTTTGTCTTTAAGACCAGACTGTCCAAAACTCATCAAAGTTGCATCAAAGTGACCCATCAAAGGTTGGTTTCCAATGCAAAAGTGCATAGCTTGTCACTATTGTCCAATGACAGTCAAACCCTGTTCATCGCAAAATTTGAACAGAAAACTTAAATCTGGAAAATTTGAAAAAAATTACTGAAAAACTTTTATTTAAAAAATATATATAAATGTAAAAATTTCCAATTGAAAAAATATTTTTTTCAAATTTTCATTTTTTTGGTCAAACTTTCTTTTTTTCAAATTTTCAAAACCTTTTTTTGTTAAATTTCCATTTTTATTTTTATTTACAATGTCTTGTTTTCAAAATTTCAAAAACATTTTTCTGTTTCATTGTCTGTTTTTTTAATTTTTCAATCAGATTTTTCGTTCACTTTAAGCTGCTCTTGATTTGACTCCATACTGTTGTTCCTGGACAGATGAGCGTTTGATGAGTGGAGGTCGACGCCGTGGATTTGGTGGTGATGCAGCAGATCCGTCCATAAATCTTCAAACAGAATTCCGATGTAGGCCAGGCGGGATCCCTGTTTGGACCCTCTTTCTTCCCCTTTTTCCTCCTCCCTCCTTTCGTTTCCTGTGCTCTATTTTGGTGGACCTCCCACACGAGTCTCACTGGAGGTGTCTGTGGGGGGAAGATCTTCCTTTGCCGCAGCAGCAGCAGCAGCAGCAGCAGCAGCAACAGCAGCAGCCGCCACGCTTTAATGTTATTTTCAGGGAAAGCTAATTACGTGTTTGTTGCTGTGCAGCTCGATGGAGTTCTTAACACCTATGGATTTCTGTTCCTCAAGGCTCCTGTGAAGAACAACAGGACTTTTTAAGCGTCGCCGTGTCAGTGTTGCTCCGTCAAGCGTGTTATTATCTCTCAAACTTCTAATGATCGCCTCACAAGTGCTGGGAAACTGTTTTTAATTAATCTGCACGGCAACTCCGCTTGGACGACTCCCAAAGCTGGGAACTCTGGGATAGTCGGCCAAGTTGTGCAAACTTCCAGAGAGGAAAAATGTTTATTTATTAGGGATGCAACTGTTCATTTTCCCAAAGATACGGTTCAAACCTGGACTCCTGGGTCGCAGCTTTAAACAGCTTTAAATCGTCTGCACCTGATTCACAGCAGTTGGAATAAATACTCAGAAATGCAGTTTAAAACTTCATTTTCTTTATGCATGTCCTCCATTATCAGAAAAATGCTACAAGAACATGTAATTTGTGATTAACTGCAACATGAAAAAAAAAATGTTAATAAACTAGTATCTGATTAAAAAAAGAAAAAAAAAATCTAGAGCCAGGGATCAATTAAAAACATTTGACTATTTAACCACAAACCTGGTGGGAAAAAAAAAAAAAACGTTTCCGCGATTATTCGCAACATAAAAAAAAAATAACAATAATTTGTCATTATATTAGTATCACTGATTAAAAAAATAGGGTGAGGGATCAATTATAATCATTTAATTATTTTAAAACATGGCAAAAAAAGAAAAACTCGTTTTTTTCGCGATTAACTGCAACATTTTTAAAAGCAATTATTTGTTAATAAACTACTATCACTGATTTTAAAAGAAGTAGGCCAACGAATCAATCAAAAAAATTAACCAGTTAATCGCAAACCTTGGAGGAAATTTAAATACTTTTTTTTGCCATAAGTTAATAAGCTAGTATCACTCATTTGAACAAAAAAACGTAGGTCCAGAAATTTATTTAAAAAATTAAAGAAATTAATCGCAAATCTGGGTGGACAATTAAATAAAATTATACCATGGTCTGGGTGAATACTCGATTCTGATTGGCTGCTGGGTGTGCATTAAAAAGTGATAATGCACAGTAATAACGCACACCTAAAAAAGAAGTTCCGGTCACACAGACCAAACGTTCGATATCACTGCGCAGGCTTCTTTAAAACACGTTTTTCCTTCATCATCTGGACAAAACAAGCAGTAATGGATGAACTTTCTCTCTGAACTGATGCTTGATTCAACTTATTGTAGCGACCAGCATTTATATTCCTCTCCTTTTGTAAGGTAAATTAATATTGACAAATTGGTTATTCTCCTTCTAATAAAACACCACTCGACATGAAAGGTGTAGTCTTCTGTTTCACCACAAGAGGGAGTTTCTCATTTAAGAGCAGCTCAGAAGAACGAACCTGCCGTGAAATGAAACACAGACAGAAGCTGAATATGTTCTAGCTGCTCACTGAAGGATTAACGACAGAAAAGGAAGAAAAATATCCTAATTTGTCCGGGTCTTTCTTTCAAAACAGCGACACTTTACCGCTGCAGCTGAGGTCTGTAACGGCTTCCGGCTTCATGCCGTGTTCCATGTCACCGTGACAACAAACCGCATCACGGATGATCAAATAGTCCGCTTTGTGTGAAAAAATGAGCTAAACCAAAGAAATAACAAGAATAAAGTACTAAATATTGATTGAATGTTTATTTATTTTGTAAAGACCATGGTATAAGCGGGATAATACCCTCCGAAGAGTGCATTATGGGAAATTAACGCACTTCACGGAGGCAACCGTCCTCCGCTTCGCGTCGGACGGTTTAGGCCTCCGCGTCGTGCGTTAATTTCTCATAACGCACACTTCGTCGGGTATTATCCCTTACTTAATCGCAATGTTTTACTAGATACATTTTATATAACAATCCTTTTGAACAAAGACTGTGTACGATCATAGTTATGAGCTAAATTGTGTTACTAACGGTTGTAATCCTGTGACAACACAAGAACCCTTCTGTGTCTGGTTCTAGCTGGTTTTTAAACTGTTGACTGTAACATTGTGCTCTACAGAAAGGATTGGTTGGCCCTCACACCTTCTCCCCTCACCAAATCAGTGATCCGTAAATCACCTGGATGATCCTCTACTCCTGGATTATCTGCTCTCCTGATCAGTGCAGATCCCTGCGTCTCTTCGGTTGACTTTAAACCGGTCTGTCCCACATACCGCAGGATATTTTAGGACGGAGCTCACTGGCCTCTCGCCGTTTCTTCGGTGGAAGCTCGCTCCAGCTCCGCTTGTTTTCTCCTTTCGTCAAACAAATCCTCTCCAGCGCGCTGACCTCGGCACTTTAGGTGTGATCAAAGCCTGAGCAGACGAGCGCTGACGCAGAGCCGGCCGCCGGAGGAGATCGGCCCCGGGGTGCGAGTCTTAGGACGACCTTGTGATTTCACACATGCCTTTGCAGCCAGGTGGTTGCTGAAAGAGCCTGTTTGTGTTGTGGAGAGCCGAGCATGATGGGAACTGCTTTCATGATGCCAGCGTCTCAGATAGCAGTTTTCCTCACAGTTCCACCCACCCGTCCCAGCAGGTTTCTGCCGTCTCCTTAGCTTGAAATTTCTG
Source organism: Oryzias melastigma (assembly GCF_002922805.2). Lineage (NCBI taxonomy): Eukaryota > Metazoa > Chordata > Actinopteri > Beloniformes > Adrianichthyidae > Oryzias > Oryzias melastigma. Next base: position 427,922 of record NC_050513.1, read on the forward strand.
GTCAGACTTCTAGCGACTTCTGCTTCAGGACTTGATGAGATTTTTCCCAGCGTGCCTTGTTGCGGGGCCGGGGTGAATTCCAGCTAGCTTAAGCTCGTGTATTGCTCGGAGAGCAGAGATTACTTTTATTTCACGCTGCTTTTCATCCATCCAGCGCCGTCTGGAGTAGGCGGCCGAAGGAGTGATGGATCGTCTCGCCACTCCAGGCGAAAGCTGCAGACGTGGAGAAACATAGCGCCGCGTCCCCTCAGTCAATACATGGAGAGGCTTTGCTGCGACGGGGTGCAGCAGTCACAAGCCACAAATTAATAGAGCGCTCCCATCCACATGATGGTGGAGTTTCATTTGAAACCGTCATGGTACATAAAGCGCCTCAGAGTGAGCAGCTCCACTTCCCCGTGAGTCCATAGTCGTACCTGTGAAGCCGCGGCGCCCGCTGCAGCCTCGTCCTCGCTGGGTCCTTCATGTATTCCACGTCTAAACGTTTGGAGTCGTTCTGTCAGTTTGTTTTTTTGTGCACTCACTGAAAACAGTCATTTCAGCTACATGCTAGCTGTTTTAGCTTATTTAGGTGTTTTTTTTGGTTGTTTTTTAGTTTTTAGGCTGTTTTTGAGTCACTCTAATATTTACATGCTAGCTGTTTTGGCTAATCTAGACTGTTTTTCAGTTTTTTGGGTGTTTTGAAGTTTAGCTGTTTTTTGAGCTACATGCTAGCTGTTTTGGCTAACCTAAGTTTTTTTTCAGTTTTTAGGTTAATTTGGCATTTAACTAATGTTTTAGCTAGCTATCAGCTTCACTGTTCTCAGCTTTCAACTCCAGTGTTTTTAGCTATTTTCAGCTATCAGCACAAGCATCTTCAGAGGCCAAATTCAGCTTACAGCATTCACACTAGGATTATTGCAGGTAATGATATATATCTAGTTTTTAGTTAGTTTAAAGCTAATGATGGTTAAGATGCGTTTTACATCCAGTGTGCACTTGACCCAATTCGTCGACTAATTAGAATAAATAATCGGTCATTACTTTATTTTCTGGACTATAGGACGCACCTGCATTTAAGCTGCATCTGCTAAATTAAAAAAAAAAAAAAGTGTTGAAAAAAGATATACAAGGTCACTTCCTCCAGCCCCTCTGAGGGACCCCGAGGCGTTCCCAGGCCAGCCGAGAAACATAGTCTCTCCAGAGTGTCCTGGGTCCTCCCCAGGGCCTATAGCACTGGGCTATAAGCCGCAAATATCTATGTTGAAAAATGTTATGTTAACTGCATGTACAGGACAATTTTGTGGGTTTTTTGTACAATTTCGTACTGTAAATGTACCCGCCGCCTGTAACGTCTCATTGACGTTGAGCTTGCGTGCAGCAGCGCAGTTTCCTTCCTGGATATCTAGCTCAATGGCCTTCAGCTTAAACCTTACATCATACGAACTTCTTCGTTTGCTTTCCATCTTGAAGGGGCGATGATTTAAAACCTGTTCGTAAATTTTCGTGTGTGTTCTGTTTAAAAAAAAGTAGCATTTCCTATTCTTCTTTGCACTGATTTTTTGTCCATCTCATTTTTTGTTCTAATTCCGGTTAGAGCGCCCCTAGTGGTGGAAGAAAAAGCCACAGAATAGCTGCAGCTTTGTATAAGTTGCATGGTTCAAAATCTTCGAAAAAAGTAGCGGCTTATAGTCCATGAAATATGGTAGTGGACTCTTAAAACAATCGTTTGTGGCAGCTGCTGTGCGTAGCGACCTGCAACACGCCGTAACATGTGAGCGTGACGCGTCTGAGCTCCAGAGGGAGGAGATTGGTAGTTCAGCCAGATCCTCGTTCATCCTAAATGTTGCCATCAGCACTTCATGCTAACGCGGTTTTTATATCTTTACACTTTTATAGTTTTACAGAAAAAACTTTCCGAAGCTTCACCAGGATGTTTTAGGCTATAGTCAAGTTTTAATTAAATTTAGTTTAATTCTCAGTAACCTTACTGGTTTAAAGTCATCTCTGGTCATCTTTTGATCTATGTTTCAGCGTTCCCAGCACTCTTTTAATTACAATGATGCAGTTTTTATCCAAAACCTAAAAACTTGTGTCATTTTCTAGGACATAGTTTCTGCAGAGCGGCAGGAGTTTATTAGACATCTTAGTCTACAAGTTGATAAATCAGAATGGAGTGGAGCAGGGAGACTGTGACCCCCAACTGTATTTTCTAGAGCTGGGTTGATAAAAGTGATTAATCAGTCTGAGTTGATCTAAGCTGAATAGATCAACAACTGATCCATAAAAATAAAGATCGATCTAACACATGAAGCTAAATTCTGCTAGCTTGATTCTAGCGTATAATGGAATTCCCCATAGGATGGCTAATGCTAACGTGACCTAAACTTACATTGCTGACTAAATGAACATCTTTATAAACTCACAGACATGAATTTTCCAAACTCTTTTAAGGAAATATTTTAAAGTAATCATTTGTGGTCTAAAACATCATTTTTCCCTCATACTTTCTTCTTCTGGAATAAAGTGTAATTCTACAGCACGATCCCCACCTAGTGTCCAAACTGAAACGTCCTCCAGGAGAAGCAGAACAATGTTTACAATGTTACTGATCTGAACATTTTAGTTAGATCTCCTTTAGAGAATCAAATCTATTCTGGACATTTTTCTGGATCTCCAGCTGTGGTGTTCTCTATGTCACTCATACAAACTCAGTTTGTCCTTCCTGATCCGTGATGATAAAACCGCATAGCTTCAGTCGTGTGCTTCCAGGTCTCGTCTTTGTTCTTGCTCCTTCCAGTGAACACTCCATGTTTGCTCAGCTCAGCTGATTGAGCTCTTTCTGCTCCAGTGCCCCCCCCACACACACACACACCCTCTTTGAAGTGTGTCGTTTGCCACAGAAACAGTCTTGTGTCTCCGTGGCGCTGCAGACTGACTGCATTGATCTGTTGTTCCAAAGTGAAGAATTTCAGCCGAGCGACCGTTCACTTCCTGTTGACGCAGAAAAACAAAGAAACGTTGGATAAAATAAAGGACTGATGTGTTTGTTAAACGGCAGACCGACATTTTCAATTCGGACTGAGCGGGAAAAGGATCTGATGAGATGGTTCCATACTGGCGAACGCTTCCTGAAGGTGTGGGCGGGGCCTCACCGCTGTGCATGTTTATTCCAGGATTCTGCTTACGCTCCGTCTTTTTCAGCTCCTTTCTTGCTGGAGGCTCAGAAGTGAAGAGGCAGTTTAGTCCGCGTCAGCAAACAAACAGGAAGTGCCTAACGAGCCCTGCAGATCAAACTTCCAAGAATCTCCCAATCCTGGAGGATTACCGCCTGAAGGTTGATCAGTTTCCTGGTAAATGGTCAGTACTGTCCAATCAGGACGTGTGGGCGGGACTTCTCCCTCCAGAAAGTGGTGGTCCACAGACAGAGCTGCTCGCTCCTCTTTGAGCTCGCACGCTGCCAAAAAGGCGGGATTACGCACCAACTGTGAGGCTGAGGCCTCATCTAAACCCCAGAGTTATCCGTGAAAAGCAGTGTGAGCGGCGGCGGAAGCCGGCTCGCCACGCACCTCCTCAAAGCAGCTTGACACCTGAGGGACGGGCGGAGTAAGCCGCTCCCCCGCCTCCACTGTAAGTCGCTTCCCATTTCCCTCTGGCGGCGCTCCCGTCAGTCCTCGTGACGCGCTCCGTCACCTGCTGCGCTTGGCTGAGAGGACGCCGTCTGACATCAAACTTTACAACGCTCCTCATGTTTGGCTTTTGAGCCTGCGGGAGCTCCTCTGCAGACACCCCCCCCAGAACTTCCAGGGCTTTAAAGGAGCCAGTGAGGCTCATGCAAATGCCCCGCGTCGCCGTGGAGACACAGCCGCCCTTGTTTGCCGTGGCTGCCAGAAGCAACGGCGCCGTAGCAGATGAACCGCACTGGGAGCCAGTGGGGGGGTAACAGTGTGCATATGTACATGCTGGGGGGGGCACATTCCCATCTGCTGCTGATCATGCATGAGTCGGAAGTCCATATACATTACTGTAAATGAGACTCCGCCCCCCGGCGGTCTAAACAGGAAGTGGAAAATCTCCGACATCATTCTATTCATCAGAATAACCCTTTTGCTCCAGTACTTTTTTATGTTTTTTTCATGATATTATTTCTGTAGTTCAAGTTATTAACTGACCAATCAGAAGCCTCCATAAAAGTAGGTGGAGCCTGCTGATGGATTTCCTTCAGCCCACTTTCAAGTGCGTCTTGATTGGTGAGAGTGGTTGCCATAGAAACTCAGACCAACTCTGACCAATCACTGACGTCGTCTGGCTCCAACATGGCGGCGTCCATTTGTGAAAAAAATGGCGACTGAGTTGACTTCATTTGGTCGGAACCGGAATAAACCGTTTTCTACGGGTGACGCAGCACATAATGATAAAGGTCAGCGGAAAATTAACAATGGGTGGAGTCAAAGTGAGGACTAGTTTTGACTCTTTTTGTCCTTTGAGGGTTACCGTAGAAACAGACGAATGCTAAATTTCAGTGAAGGAACAACTGGTTTGTTTTTACAAAACTGCTGTCCTCTCAAAGAGCTCAGCTTTAACCCTTTTGGTTGTGTGTTCTACAGAAGGCAGAACGCAGAGAACCAATCACAGCAGTGCATTTGTCACATGACCTTCATTTGTTTTCTGGAGAAACACGACAAAGTTCCTACAAAGCTGATGTTTCCTGCAGACATTCTGGATCCTCCACATCACCATCACATCTGTTCATGTGTTCTTTTCTCACACACGAAGCCAAAAATGGACAAATTAAGACTTTTGATTTATGAACGTTTTAATTTGCATGTATGCAGCTCTAATTCTACATTTATTGGCAAATATTTTAACAACTTTTCCTGCATTTGTGATGAAATATCTCACATTTAGTGTTTTAAGACAGAATAAAATCTGCTTAAGGGGAACAGGAGTCTCTACATTTACATCTCAAGTGCAATAAAAGGGAAAGCTGATGAAAAAAAGGTGATAAGAGGCAAAAAATGTAGAAAAGACTAAAAAAAAAGGCTTTTATAAATTGTAAAATTTCATTATAACCTGTTAAGCTTTTATCCAGTAACATTAAATGTGTTTACCACAAAGAGTCTTTCTGTACATAAAAGTAAACATTACAAAAATGTTGACTCTGATTGTTCTTCTAAACAAACAAGAGATTTCAGGAACGTCAGAGAAACTCTTTTTGTTTTTCCAGGCTGTCAGGAAACGAGATTCAGGGAATTCAAATCTGTTTACTGAGCAGAAATATTTTGTTTTCCTCCTCCAGCGTCAGGTCACGCCTTCCATGTAAAGAGCATGTAAATGTGGGGGGGGGGCATTAATAGCCTCTGCGCTCATCATCAAATCAATGTATTCATTTCCTTTTGTTCAAACTCGTGGAGTGCAGGTCGTTACGCTCCTCTTTGCATTTTTATTGCCTCATCATGCAAATTAAAAAGAGAAATAACAGGAGTCTGTGCACACATGTGGAGGGAATCAAACCCACCACTCTGTTGTAAGGTTGTACGTTCAGCACCCCGGACTGGACTTTAGAGCCGAGGTTTGTGTGGTTGAAGACGTTTTTTTTTTTTGTCCAACACAGCTGAGTCAACAGATGCGGGCTGAGAGCTTCTTGTGTTGGGTTTGAAGACATTTTTAGACAGCTTTCTCCTGACCCCGCCTCCTGCACATAAGCCACGCCCCCTCTTGTAATTAGTTCTGCGAACTCACCTGTTACTGAAAGACTGAAGGTAAACAAAAAGAAAAAAACACCAGAGACAAATGGATCAGGAGACCCTCTAAACATCTGAAGCTGTTTGAGGCGGAGCGTCTCTGTTTCCATAGATGATGGAGAAACTGCTGACTCATGCTTGACTGATGAACCTTCAAGCTGTATTGTTTATGAAAGTCCAGAAAAACCGGCTCACACAGCTCCTCTGAAGCCTAAAGCTACTGTATGTACACACCGAGTATTTCTGATCCCGCGATATGTGCATTCAACCCATGCTGTTCACACTGGACTAGCAGGGAGGGGCTTCTTGTTCTACAGTTGGAAAATCTTGGTGTGAATTGGAATAGCTTTGCTAGCATCTGGGATTAGCATCGTGTTCGGGGAGTGATTGGTTCATCTCTTTATTAGAAAGACAAACACTGACTTGTCATTGGGTTCATCAGATAAACCAGTATCTCCCTAATTTGAGTGCCTGATTGGTCAAAGTTCAGCCTCCTTTAGCTGGCACGGCATGTTCATAGTCGTAGAAACTTGTGTAGCTGTGCATGAACGCTAGACTTTGAATGCGAAGGCCTGAAATGCGCGTTTACGTCGACTTCTCTGAGGAAGTGGCTGCTTGAACGGCCGTCGTCAGTCCCAACTGCCCTCATTGGTGGATGCTAACGAGAAATGGTCAAAATTATATGGAGGTGACCCGAACAAAATATCAAGGTCGTAGAGCGTTCAGTGACCCCGTAGGGAGAAAATGTTCACGCACACGCCTACAGGCGTGCTGCGGGCGACAGGTGGCAGTGATCACATATCTAATAAGACAGTCAGAACAGAATAGAATACCTTTATTTCAATAGCACTTTTCACAGAACGAATCGCAAAGTGCTTTACAAAAAGAGGATAAAATCA
>NC_050513.1:434564-443662 GCF_002922805.2 Oryzias melastigma
AAAAAAAAACAGTAAGACAGTGAAACAAGGGCTACAAGCCCTGCTGAATGAAAACATCTTGACCTGGGGTTTAAAACACTCAACGGAGTCGATCTGTGGGAGGGAGGTCCAAAGATGAGGAGCAATGGCTTGGAAGGAGACGTCTCCTCTGGGCTTAAAGCGGGTTTTGGGAATGCTTCATAGATTTTGGTTTTCAGATCTTAAGGATCAGGCCGAAGAGTCTGGGGTTAAAAGGTCAGAGATTCAAGCTGCAAGGCTCTAAAAACTAAAAGTAAAATTTTAAAATCAATTTACTGGGTAACCAATGTAAAGCAGACTGTAGCGGAGCGATGTGTCCGTTTACTGGTTCCTGTTAACAGTCTTGATGTAGAGTTTTGGACGAGCTGAAGACGGTTTAGCGAACGTTTGTTAAAACAGGTAACGAGAGTTACAGTCATCTAAATAAAAGCCTGAAAAATAGTTTCTAGGTCAGACACAACACCTGCACCATCCTAACAGTCTAAGACTACAAAGGTCAGACCCCAAACTAAAACAACAAAACCCAGCTGTATAAGACTACCAAGGTCTAACCGTAAACTAAAATAACAGAATCCAGCAGTATAAGACTGCTGAAGACAAAGAGGGTAAAAGAGAACAAAGCAAACCAGCACCACACCGACTAAAACCCAACCAGCTCCTCAGCCTGCTGCTCCGCCCCCTGCCTGCCCTGGTATGGCCTCCTCTGCCTTAAAGAGCCAGCAGGTGCCAATTAAGGCGCATAGGTCACACCTGGCAGGTGAGCAGAAGGACTGCATGGAACAAAGGTCAGGCAGCAGCAGCAGGACGTAAGGCCTCCCTTCAGAGGCGCTCTCCCCTGTGCTGAATGAACCGCCTGAACTAGAGTCGGTCAGAACTAGAGTCCGAACCCACAAGGGAACTGAGTCAGAACCATGTTCCTTCATGGTCAGAATCTCTGCTGCTCCAACACAACCAGGAAACCTGTGAGTTCTCCTGGAAGGAAGGAGGATTCCAGGAATTTGCTGCTCCGATGCTGCTGCAGCTTCTCTGCCTGGACGTTCTCCCGTTAGTCACGGATCCGGTCATACATGATGCAAAAGGAGGCAGCAGGAGCACATATGGAGGAGGCAGCAGGAGCTGCTTCCACTGAAGCCAAGGCTGCACCTCCTGCATGCCAAAGCAGCATCTGTCCCTGCAGGATCCTGGAGAGTCGGCGCCTGCATGTTTTTATTGTTATTCTTACTGGATTAGAATCTTTTTCAATGGGAATCATTAATAAAACCACAAACATGGAGAATCGCTGCATTTGAACAAAGAAATCTGACTCTAGATCCTCTTATTCATGGAAAGTTTGAAGTAAAACTCTGAATTAAATTCCTTCTTTTGAGTTTATTTTAGGAGAAATAAGGAGTGGTAAACTGCAAATAATAAATAATTACGTTTTTGTTTTAATTATAGAAAATAAAAATGTGATCTTTGCTAAAATATAGAAGATGATTGTAACTATCCTTTAAGTTGTTCCTGATTCCAATGACTCTAAACAAACTAGGATGTAAATGAAAACTGTTTGAAAAAAAGTCAATTTTTCTTCTTTTAAAAATGAAAGATTAATGGATAAAATGAAGAGATTTCTTTTCATGACTTCTCTTGTATCTGCAGAGAAAAAAAAACTGTTTTTAGATTCACATCAATGAAAATAATTTATTTTTTTTACTGTAAATTGTGCCGAAATCTTTTAAATATTAACCCTTTAATGGCGAGTGTCTTTAATTCGCAGCAAACAGTTTAATCCAGAACTCCACTTCATTTAGCATCGCTCAAAACAAAATAAAATCTCTGAACAGATTTTTATTTACTCTGTTGTTTGGAATATAAGTTGCTTTTTTTAAGCGACTTCTACTCAGATGTGACTTTTATGAAATATAAAAAATAGCAGCGACCATAGAGGGCGCTGTAGCTGTGTGTGTCAGGATTTGCTATTGGCACCTTCAGAAGAAGACGTGCGACCTTTAGTATGAAAAATAATGTCGTTGGAAATAAACTCTCCCTTACCAAAAATAAGGATACTTCCAAGTTTAATTATAAAGTCTACTAAAGTATAGAAAAGTATATTTCCCCAAGTGTACCAAGTACACATAGAGGTATACAGTCAGTTTACTAACAAGTATTCTTCTTGGGGATAAATTGACCCACTTTTAGTTTATAAAAAGTATATTTAGAAGTATAATTAAAGTAAACTATTATTTTACGGATGATAAACTTCAAGTTTATGAAAGTACACTTCGAAGTATACTTAAAAAAACCTTTCTGGTATACTTTAAGTTTATGAAAGTATTCCTAGAAGTATATTTATTGTAGCTTTTAAGGTTTGATTTAGACCTGTAGTATAATTCTAAGTACAGAATCATCCAATTAGACTTAACATGAATTTGTAAAGTTTAATTCTAATAAGTACCTACAAAGTATACAATCCTAATTTAGCGTTAAAAAAGTACACGTAAAACAAACTTGAGTGTTTTTGTTAGGAGCATGCATGAAGGACGCTTTGAAAAGAGAATAAAAATCGTGAACTGAATTACTGAACACTGATGCTAAAAGTAAACAAAACTTTTTTCGTCCAAATAACAACAGATACTGTTCTGGTGTGGTTCCTCCTGATGAAACCTGAGGTTCTGATGTCTGCAGTTTAAACCCTCCGAGCTCCCGTAGACGTCTCCTGACAGGCCGGTGAAAGCGTTCTGAAGTATTCCGATTCTCAGCTGTTCTTCCCTGGTTTGTGTGTTCTATCCCGTGTGGCGTTCCCGGTGTGAGTTCGTGTTTCCTGAGCCTCGGCTGAAGCTTTTGTCTCCGTCTTGGAGGATTCTTACATCAACGTGTAAACAAAAGGAGAAAACTTGGCCCCTTAAATATAACGTCTTCATGAGTTCTGAACCTTTCTGTCACTCTCCTGTTGACTTAGTGCTGCTCTGCCTCTTCAGGTTCTGGGTGTCAGAACGCTGATCCACAGCTGGAACGTGTCATCCGTCTCACCCTTGAACGCCTGTACACGAGTCTTTTCTCAGAGAACTCTCCGTGATTGCTCCTCTGCTTGTTCGCTTCCTCCCACTTGACTTGAAAAGTCTTTCTTTCTCCGTCTGACTCAGACGGCGTCCCCGGTGGCGGCCGTCTGGTGATTAACAGACCGTATCATCGCTCAGGCGTCTCTGCGCAAATGAGGCGGCCTCATCACTGGAGCAGAAGAGAGGAAATGCAGAGAAGGTTCTTGTAAAATTAATACAGTAATGATGCTCGAGAGTTCAGTGGAGAAAAAGGAATCAATTTATAGAAGAACAATCACGTTTAGGGGCAATAAAATAGCATCCGGGGAAAAATGTGTGCCGGAGACGCTGAGCTGCGGTGAATTATTCACAGATTTCAGCTTTTTGTAACTGAAAAGTTCAGAAAAATCAAAAGAGAAAAAGAGCTGGCTCAAAAGAGGATTTTATTAGCATGTTCCAGAGCAGGATTCTATGGAAGCCCAAACTGTTCATAGTTAAATAAATAAATACAACCTTAGTCAATCAAACAACACTCCAATAAAAGTCTTTTCAGTAAACAGAAAGATCATGAAAATGTGAAAAACCTGCACATTCAATTTTAATTGACCATTTTATTATTAAATACATCTCATTTTTGCTTTAAAACATTCTTATTATGTTAAAAATCATTTTATAATAAAAATATTTAGCATAATATTTTTTTTAAATCATGTTGAACATTATAATAATGTGTTTTTTTTCTCCAGAAACTCTGATTTCAAAATCACAATTTTTCATAATAGCTTTTTTTTATTTCACATTTCTGTTTTTAGAACGTCATATTTATTTCATAATGAGCTCTTACAGAAGAATGACTGTCTATTCGGTAAAGCAAGAATATATATTTAATAAAAGTGTTTCAAAAGAAACCCACAACATTTCTTATCTAGTTTGGTTGAGAGTCATAAAAAACGATACGTTTGGTCATTGTTGTATCATTTCTGGGTTAGCCCTCATGCTAACGGCGCCACAGGTTAGCATAACTGTTGCTTGATCGCTTAGAAGTTTGAAGAACTGCTGAAGCCTCAGGTGACTCACAATTAAACAATTACAAGTCCGTGCCAAACAGACCTGCTACAGACTCGCTCTCGTAAAAAATGATGTTCATGTTTTCTTGAAGCATTTGGTGATGATGGACGACACATTTCTGAGAATTTCTTCATTCAAATCGTTGTGAATCCGGACCAGACGCGTATCTGTGATGTTGAAAATTCTTTTCTGAAATACGGAAGGTGAGGGGGGCGGGGTTTCTCCCCTCCAATAGTCACATCTGAGGTGAATTTCTGATGAACGCCTGCAGGAACTGTGATCTAGAAAAATGATTTTACAATAGATCAAACGATGATCAGAGGGATTTTAAAATGAGAACTAATGGAGTATTTTCCTTCTTTTTAATCTGCCTCTTGTGGTTTGTGTAGGAACTGCAACATTTGAGAAAGGGGAAAGTAAGTATTCTTTGTTGATAATTCTGTTTTTTTTTCAGTGCAAACTGATGTTAGTACCGCCCTCTGTTGTGTAACTAGGGGATGTTTTCATGCTGGTTTGGTCCACTCTCAAGAGCGCAGTGTGAAAGCAAATCAACCTAAAGACTTCAATGTTCTAAACACTCTGTGGTTCCAGTTTAGAAGTGGACATTCAGCCGCTCATGTTGAGCAGGACGAACGATTTCTCATTTGTTCCGTTGTTTCTTGACCAAGATAAAGTTAAAATTGTTTCTTCCAAAAATATTGCTCATCTCCAGCTGATTATTAATGTCTTTGTTCCATGTTCTCTGGTGGATTGAAACCATGACGATGGGTCACATTCAGAAAGTAAAAACTTAAACTTGACTCCCCAGTCCGCCCATGGAGCGCCCCATTTTAAAACAGACTTGAGGGAACAAATAATGGTCAGTCGGAAAGCGTCGGCAGACGGTGCAGAAATGTCGGGCAAACAGGACTCGGAGTTTCTAAAGGAGCTGATTGAGAGCGCTGCTGAAAAAGCCATCTGCAGCAGCTCCGCTGCCTGCTGCGCTTTGAAAGCTTCTGCTTATTCACTGAAGCATATCAGCCAGAGAAAAATCAAAAATGCTCCAGATTTACTTCGCAGAGTCCTTAGCATGAAATAAATGGAAGAAAGCCACGAGTCCTGCAAACACTTTCATCGACCGGCCCGCGCCTTTCTGTCAGCGGGAATTTGCAATACCTGTAAATACTGTTTGGAAAAGAGGGTTTTTATTTTCTCAATCTGACTTTGATAGCTTCTTCCAAAAAAAAAGATCTGAGGAGGACTTTGTGAACTGCAGATTCAAACTGCTGCCTACAGATGATGTACAGACCCAAAGGAGGGAAATATTTAGATTTTTGGAAGGTGATCTGTGGAGCCGTTTAAAGACTCTTTGGCTCCAGGAGGAGAAATGTATAAATACCAGAGCTGCTTATAGGATGTTTTGACATTTTGACCTCCGGCTTGTATCCTCACAGAGCACAGAGAATGATTCGTACACTATTTTTAGGGATTTTTACTTCCAAACATTTAATTCCACCTTAAAACCAGCAGAGAAAACCCTTCATGAAGATCATCTGAACTCTCCAGAGAATTGATGAAAGCTGCAGAATCAGGAACTCATCATTTAATGGAATTACACTCACATTAAAGGAATCTGCTGCTCCGGGATTAAACACCAGTAATCCTGCTGGGATTAGATTAAAAGACACAATATGTTCTGGAGAATGTGTATAGATTCTCATCTTGTATTGGTCCGACGTGTTGATGAAGTCCATAAATCAGAACCTCAGAGCAGGAACTCGCTCCGGTCAACATCCAGAGAACTAGGAACGCTCTTAATTTGAAATTCTATGACTGATTCACATTTTTTATTTGCTGAAGCCTTAATTACAAGAGCTTAAATCATCTGAGTCCGTGGCATGTACCACCATCTCAAGAGATGTAATGTGAATGGATCGTACCATCGTCGTTTGTGTAGTAAATGTATCGTGAAGTACTTTGTGTTTAATGAAGTTACACACACTTATGACACACAGATGGCGCTGTTGGATGGTGAGTTTTTGACGTCTTAACCATGCGTCAATGTGACCTGGGAATGAAAATGTGTTGATTTAAGAAGATATCGGCATTATTTTACTACTGAAGTACTGAAATTGGCACCGATTACGAACCAAAACCAAAGAACCGCTTTGACACCGGAACCGGATAAAACCCGATCAGTACCCTACAAACTTTTTGACCAGGGTTCCCACGGGGTCTTTAAAAGTCTTTAAACCCTTGAATTTGAACATTTGGAAATAAGGCCTTAAAAAGTATTACTTTGTGATGTCTTGGTCTCAAAAATTGTGCAGTTTAAAACTTTTTCCATGTGACTTTTTATTTTTTGTAACTATGATTATGTGAGTGAAGTTATATGGCATAAAAATGTGAGAAATCAAGTAATGAGTTATATAGTCTAGTAATTGTAATTTAATTACTGAAATTTGAACCGTAATTTATTACATTAGTCTTTTACTGACAAGTAATTGTTCTGAAATTCAAGGATTTAGTTTTGTCTTCGTCCGTAGGGCTGGGAAATGGGTCGAGAAATTGGTCTTAATTTTACGTATGCAAGATCTTAAAAAGTCTTAGATTGAACTTGAAGGAACGTGTAGGAACCGTGTTTGACTTATGGGCCCAAAAAGGCTCTAGAGTTTGACAGAAGATCGAAAGAAATAACATCAAATCAGGATTAAACCTTGTGGGGGTTTTCTTTCAGAACTGTGACTCTAGTTCTCATATTAGTGCCATTTGCACCAATAGGTTGATGTTCTTCAGGAAAACTGTAAACTTGGAGAAATGCTGCGTTCAAGTGGTGTTGGAAGTGGTGTATTTACAGAGCGCCATCTATGGGGCAACACCACAGAAATACAACAAATAGGGATTATCAAGATCATTTATTGCCATTTGGCGGGCCAGATTGAACAGTTGAACAGGCCCTCGCGCCGTAGTCTACCCAGCCCTGTACTATAGCACAAGAGTCTTGGTGTGAAATGTCAAAGTAGTGATAATCTGGTGAACCTCGCTCCAGGATTTTTCTTTTGCAGCTCGATTCCGATAAATGAAAGACTTGGTGTCATAGAATTCCATCTGGACACAAACCACCATTATCCATGTCTCCTCCTTTTTCAAACGGTTGGTACGTCTCTGGATCAAAAGAGAAGCCAATTATATGTCACTACTAAATCAGAGTCCCTGATTGGTCAACATTTGTCCCATCCTAACTTTCACTGTGCGTTCAGTGGCTGAGTTCTGTACACAGAACCCAAAAACCAGTGGTGAGGAAACAATCCATTTTTAGATGCATCGATTACCATCCATAAATGATCCATGAATTTGAAATCATCAAAAACTGCATATGTATATGATTTCAAATAAAAGTAAAAAACAAAAGTAAAGCCTTTTTCACACATTTTTGAAGAGCACAAACATGGCTGACCTTCCAGATCTCTTCATCCGACCGGCCCTGACTTCACTTAAAGCCAGTGTTTAGAAGCTTCATTGTGTCGACAACATGAAATATGTAGGAACTCAACACATTTACAAAATGTTCAGCTAGCTGGACACTATTTATGTGGTTTGAGGTGAGTTAATTAAAGCTGGTCTGATGATAAAACGTAACTTTATCTTATTTATGGTGGTTGAGTTCAGGAACATTTTGATCTTTTGATACTGTGACAGATGTATTATTATTTAATATTATTCATTTTTGACGTTTTATCTTCTCGATAAAAGCTAAAATGATCATGAAAATGAACTTTAGAGGAGAAAAGTCGTGTTGGTCTAGTGTCTTGTAGTAAAGAGAAACATTTCTGAGGAAAATGCTTTGATAATTGTTTCATGAGGAAATTGTTTCTGAATTGTGATCAAGATTCCAACCTCTACCAGAAACATTTGTAGAAACTTTTGTAGTGATGCATGAACATAAGAGCTTAGCCCTAAACACATGCACACACGTGCACGTCTACATAGACTGTCATTGGAAGTGGTCACTGGAAGTGGTCACATGAACGCCCAAATGATCCAACTAAAACCTTCACTGTGTTTCTGTGAAAAATAAACTGCATCCACTGCTGGCTGCTGATTATTATTTGTAAAGATGACATTTTTCTGCTGTTCTTCACAAAAACGATTTCAGTTAGCCGCCATCATGGCGTGACATGAATAGATATTCGAGAATTGAGTTAATTTATGACTGTTTTAAAATAAAAATGGAACTCTCTTGAAACTCAAGGACATATCTGATGTTAGAGCTGATATATCTCCAAAACTATGACAGGTGATGATCCCATCATACTTTGTTCTTGTATTAAATCCAGCGACAAACAACAAGTCCATTGGCACTAATTGACTCAACAAAGACACTTTCATGCTGAGTAAAACGTATATAAAAGACAGTTTATTTAAGAAAAAAAAAAGGTTAAATCTTTAGTCATCTGGAACGTTAAAATAATTTGAATTCTGCCAAACAATCACTAATAAGAGCAGCTATTCTTTTTCAGAAGTCGCTAAAGATCCCTTAAAAAAAAAAAAAGGTAATTGTGAAGCATGTGGCTAAAATATTAGCTAAACTCCAAATTAGCCTCTAAAACTTAAAAAAATTCTAAATTAGCCAAAGTAGCTAGCACGTAGCTGAACCATGATCTAAATGCCTTGTTAGAATGTATGATTTAGCCAAAACAGCTAGCATAAAGCTAACATATTAGCTGAGCTCCAAATAAGCCTAAAAACCCTTAATTAGCCAAAACATCAAGCACTTAGCTAACATATTAGCTACACTCAAAATTAGGGGTGTGCCAAAAATATCGATATTGCGATATATCGCGATATTTAGTCCTGCGATCGATTCTCGATGGGTTCTCACCAAGTATCGATATTATATTTTTATTTGAAGAGGCTGTTGCGCTGAGCGTGCAAGTCGTGCGCCGGAACTATTGCGCAGATGGACGCGCTCCGTCGGACTTTTAATAGAGATGCACGCGCTCATTCGGGAGAAGC
>NC_050513.1:443786-444273 GCF_002922805.2 Oryzias melastigma
GGCTGTAGCGCTGAGCGTCTGAGTCGAGCGCCGGAACTATGGGCGCACGCTGCATCGGACTTTTAATAGCGATACACGCGCTCATTCGGGAGAAGCACCGGTGAGATACAGGCTCTGTAGCGCGTGTGTGAAGCATGTCTACCTGTCAGCATTTATCCTCCATCTGTAGGAGATCCACCCGGTAAGAAGTGACTTTGTCTGAGCGCTAGAATGTCAGCGATCACTTACTTCCTGTTTGCTGTGGGAACTGAGCACGTGCTTCGTAGTTGTCTGTGTACACTTCAGGGACCGTCGGAATTTTCGCTTTCATACACTTCAATGTTTAACCTGCTGCTGTACGGTGTAACTTTAGTAAATTTATAATGTGACGTTTTCAAACAATGTAATTACTTGTTGCTAATGTTAATTTAAAGTAATTCTTAAATAAAAAAGCAGGATTTGATGTATGAACTGAAATTTAAATGTAATTAAAATAAAGTACATAAAT
>NC_050513.1:444833-448508 GCF_002922805.2 Oryzias melastigma
CAGCCACAGCCGACGTTGCAGCTCCACAAATTAAAAAACACAGGAAGGGTGCAGACTCCATTGTCTCTAGAGACAGAAGGATGCCAAGAAGAAGAAGATTTCAATAGTTGAATGAGCTGAAAAGCTTAAGAGCTATAAATGTCCAGAAAAACAATAATGAGGGTCTTGATCAGCGTTTCTGATAGTGTCTGGGGGGCCAGGCCAGTTAGGGGACCCCTGCCTCACATTAGCCCTCATCATGATACTCCCTATAGAGCGACCGTGCAAAGACTGTGTTCTCATCCAGCAGCTCTGACGCTCCAGCCTCTCTGCGGTGCAGTCGCATTCGCCGTGGATGCAGCTTTACAAGCCACAAGCACTAATTCAGCGTGTGGTTCCTCCTGATTTATGCATGCCACATTGAGGCGTGCCTTCATGCATATTCAGCCGACACCTGTAGCTGCCGCCGAGTGTTTACTCATGCAGGCGTGCATTTGGGAGGTATGACGCGGCGTGCACGTTCTGTGAGCGCCGCTTATCGCTCAGCAAACAGCAATCTGTCGGGCGGCGTTCGCTGCCAGCTCCGTGTCATTTATCCTCCTCGCCTTTTCAAAGTGTTTGTTCTGGTTTGATCCCATGATCCTCAAACTAAACAAACAGAAACAAAAGCGGGAATCTCTGTGAAAGAAACGCCCTTCTCACAACACGCGGAGACATATAGAGTCAAACGGGAAGAATCGGACAGAATTTGTTTTTTGAATATTTCAAGTTTTAGTGCTCTGCTCTTTTAATTTCCAGTCAAATCAAACTTTATTTATAAAAATCCTTTTTCATGCTTTGAGCAGAAAAATTTAAATAATAAAGGATAATAATAAGAAAGACACTGTGGTGGCAAAACAAAGTTTCACCGTTAATCCTTCAAAAAACCAAAAGCATCAGAACCGGAGTACCTCAGGGCACATGTCTTAGAGGAAGATCATTGAGAAGATCATTAAAACATCTATAAACCATAAAAGAAATTTAAAAATACAAAATGAAATCATGAAATTAGCTATAAATATTTCAGTACATCACACTGATAAATCGGAATATTATCTTATAAAAGACATATTTTTGCTATAAATATAAATAAAAACGTTTTATATTCTTAAAATAGATTTATTTTTATACGTTACCCCCTAAATATTTCCTATTTTAACAGCTTTAACTGTCCAACTCTCCTTATTTGTAGATCTGTTTTAAAGACCAGCTTCAAAGAACAAAGTTCTTCTGGTTTCTCGAGTTAATTTGACTTATTTTCTGTATCCCAGTGCAGATATTAACAGCAACAAACAAATTTTATAGAAATAAATAAATAAATAAATTGAATAGAAAAAAAATGAATAAATAAATTGAATAGAAAAAATAAATAAATAAATTGGGTTGGGGGTCTCCAGGGATAAAAACACATGTTTTAGGATAAATAAAAGCAACAATTATTTCTATTATATCTAAGTTAAATGGAATCAAGCAAGCGTGTTTCTCTCCATCACAAATAAAACGTACAAAGAGTAAAAATAACTTTTTTTTTTAAATATTCAAGATATACTGTCCTGAAACAAGTCGTTATATATTTTTTAGAACATGCTAGCATCTACTGGAGTTTTTAAGCCAATTTGGCATTTAGCTAATATTTAAGCAACATGCTAGCTGTTTTGGCTAAATTAGCCACCCAGTATTTTTAAGCTAATTTGGTATTTATCTATTGTTTTTAGCGTTATGCTAACTCTTTTGGCTAACTTGGCCTTTACCTAGTATTTTAGCATCAAGCTAGCTGTTTAAGTAATTTATATATTTTTAAACTTTTTGGTATTTAACTCCATTATTTGCATTATGCTGACTTTTTTTTTTGCAAATTGGGCATTTATTACATCTAGCTAATTTAGAGTTGAGCTATTATTTTAGCAACATGCCAGCTGTTTTGGCAAAAAGAGAAATTCTTACAATGTTTAATTTTTAATACTACTTTAACTAAGTTACACATTTTTAATTAAACACAATATCTGGGCACTGGTACTTCTCTTTAATCTACTTGCTTACATTTTCCTCTATTAGTTAAATATTTTTCCAAAGCCACATGCGACTACTGTCTGTCTGTCTGTCTGTCTGTCTGCCTGCCTGTCTGTCTGTCTGTCTGTCTGTCTGTCTGCTGCAGAAGCCTCAACTTGTGATGGAGGAAGTTAGGAAGACGTTTTCTTTCCCCGTCACCGCTCCGCTCGCGCTCTCCGGGGAAATCAGCGCTGGGAGGGAAGAGGAGGGATGTTGTTCTTTCACTCAAGTGGCGTTCCTTTTTCCTTCCTCTCTTCTCATGTCCACCTGCCCCCCGCCCCCCACAGCACCTGTCTCCGAATAATAATAATTGCCCCTCTGCTGTAGTCACACTTTTCCCTCCTCCTCTTTTTATTTAACCCCCCCTCCATTTTCTCCATGCTCAGTCAGCGTCTCATCTCCCCTCCCGTCTGCGGCGCCATGTTTCAGGAGGACACCCCCCACCCCCCACCCCTGGCCGTTATTGATCATCTTAATCGGAGGCGTTAGAATGCAATTCCAGCCGTCCTCTCCGCTTCACGGCTCCGAGGGCCGCTCGATATCATTTAGATGCTCGGATGCAGATGTGAGTGACGAAGAGGAGGAGGAGGAGGAGTGACGGCGCTAACCACGAGCTCCAGAGCGAGCCTTCGCTCTCTGCTGTCAACAGTTTCTCCCACCGTCCTCCTTCTAATCTGGTTTCCTCTCCTCCACCTTTATCTTATTTACCCGTCTGACTGGTGTTCGGCGCTCCTATCTCCGGTCCAAACGCTCCCGGTTCTGTGGTTCCCACAGACGGGGATCCGGCACCGATATTCAAACAGTTCTCCTGTGGGAGACAGAGAACCGGGCCTGTTTCCTGATGTGTAAACTCAAATTTCCATTTCCCGCCTGCATTTGGAAGCATGAAATAAATCCCAGAGAGGCTGAGGAGATCCGGTCACGGGAAAAAGATTCTGCTCTCCCTCAGTAAACTTTGGTGCTTGTGCCCTTGAGCAAAAACATTTAATCCCCAAATCTAATCCTCCATTTGGCTGCTGGTCCAGCAGTAGATTAATATTGTGTTGTCCTGCTCCGAGGCGGGCTTATGTTTTCTATTATCTGAGGGATCTGCAGGACCGGTTCTGGATGGAGACTCCAGCTTCCACTGGTGATGGAAAACCAAATGCATGATGGGAAATAAATCACTTTTGTTTTCCTACAGCCTAGTATTTTCTTCTAACCAGATTAAGATTGAATTGATTCAGGACAGTCAAAACTAGTGATGGGAGCCCAACTTGGTTCCAAGTTGGTTCCGATGCCGCCCTATTTGAAACAACCTGTACCGGGCTGCCTTATATGGAACAACCGGTACCGGTGCTGACCAATATGATACAACCAGTACCGGTGGAGCCCTATAGGGAGCAACTAGTACTGGTGCCACCCTATATTTAGCAACCGGTTCCAATGCCCCCCTTTATGGAACAATCGGTACCGGTGCTGATCTTTATGGAACAACCGGTACCAGTGCAGCCCTCTATGGAACAACTGGTACCAGTTCTGCCCTTTACGGAACATCCGGTACCGGTGTCGACCTAATAGAAACATAGATTTCTATGCTTGGTTTCAGACGTGTCAATCATTTGTCTT
>NC_050513.1:449010-456317 GCF_002922805.2 Oryzias melastigma
CTTTATGGAACACCTGGTACTGGTGCCCCCCTATATGGAACAACCGGTACCAGTGCCGCCCTCTATAGAACAACCAGTACTGGTGTCGACCTATACAGAACAACCAGTACCAGTGCTGCCCTCTATGGAACAACTGGTACCGGTTCCGCCCTTTACGGAACATCCGGTACCGGTGTCGACCTAATAGAAACATAGATTTCTATGCTTGGTTTCAGACGTGTCAATCATTTGTCTTCTATTCAATTTCACGGTTCAGTTCTAGTCAATCAATTGACCTGTTTTCAGGATTTGTGGGCGGGCTCAAATATGAAGTGGGTGTGGCTTTGAGGGTGTGTGGAGCTTCTGTCAAAATGCTAAAGTGAGAGTTTGTTTGAACTTCACAGCAAAAGATTCTAATCGTTTAAGCCCCGGAATGGTTTCAAAGTATTAGTTCAGTACCAGAACCAGGTAAAGTCCAGATGTTACCCATTCCTATTCATCCGGCTTCATCCGGCTTCATCCGGCGTTGAGCCAGAGGAGTTCGTTTTAGACGTGTTTTTGCGATGAGGAGGTGGATAGATTGACCTCCTTCCTCCCGATCAACCCTTTCTGAGACATTGCTGGTAAGACGAGCAGACAGGTCCCACTTGAATCTCTAGCAGAGGTCGAGGTGACCTTTGGCTTTCAGGACCAGTACAGAACCGTTGGAGTGACTTAAGACTGACCTTTTTAATCATTCAAAATCACCAAACAACCGTGCAAGTCAAGAACAATTCCAATTCCAGAAATTGTGTTTTCTGCATTTTTCTAGCGGCTCGTTGCAAATGTGGACAATTTGTTCCAATTTTGTGGCGTCGTCTGTGAGAAATGTCCAGGACCGCGTCCTAACAGGCATGAGATATCCTTGTGGCGCTAACAAGGCGCTTCACGAAGAACTATTAGGTGCGTTTGTCAGCCTGTTGTGGAGCGTCTTACTGAAAAATGGACGGAAATTTGGAGCCCAAAACCAGCGGCGGGTCTGAGAAATGATGGTGACACTTCTTCATTGAGATGCTTTTAGTGTGTTTGAGGTATTTCTGTGGTTTAACAAGCAAAACAAGCTGGCAGGAGGGAAGACGAGTGACGAATGAAGACCTTTAGAAATGCTGAAAAACTCTCTCAGGACGTCTTTGATTGATCGTTCCACTTTTAAACCACCAACTGGAGTGTGGTCTTTCTTTCTCTTGTTTTCTGCACAAACCTGACAACTTTCTCCAGTGTGTGTTATACTGTCGTAGGGTCACGCTCTCATGGCCTTATCTTAAGCCACATCTTTCAAAGTCAAGGCCCGGGGCCCGGATCCGGCCCTCCGGGTAATTCTATCCGACCCTCCAGATCATTTTATTTTATAGTTATTAATGACCTGATGTTATCTTGAGCTCATTTCTAACTTGTATAATTTTGATGAAATATATTTTTATGGAGAGTAAAATACTGAAAGTTATTTAAGACGAAACAGTGTGTGCTGTTCCGCTGTGGCGACCCCAAAATGAAAGAAGGAGATTTAAAGTTTAAGTTGATTTATTCTGGAATAATATTCCTGCCTTTGTATTATTCATAATTGTGTTAGAATGTTACAGTTTTAAAGTTTTAAAATGGGCATTCTGCTAGCTTTCTGGACTATTTTTTAGGCTGTTTTGGAGTTAAGCTAATATTTACACGCTAGCTGTTTTGTCTAATTTAGACTTTTTTGCTTTTTTAGGCTATTTTGAAGCTTATTTATGTTTTTCAGCTACATGGTAGCTGTTTTAGCTAACCTAAGTTTTTGTTTTAGGTTTTTTAGGCTAATTTGGAGTTTAGCTAATATTCTAGCTGGCTATCAGCCTAAGCATCTTCAGCGGTCAAATTCAGCTTACAACATTTACACTAGCATTAGCACAAGTAATGCTATATATCTAGTTCATAACTATGTTTAACGTTTCAAAAATGTAGTTTTAGAGTGTTCAATAAATGTTTATCCTGTTCAGCCTAAGGTGTGTTTTGGATTTTGGCCCCTTGTACGATTGAGTTTAACACCCCTGTCTAAAGCTATACACAAAGAACATTTGTCGTTCAGGAACACGCTAAACATTTGTTCTTCAATGTACGTTTAGCCCATGGAGTTCACATTGGACAATCAGGGGGGGCTTCTTCTTCTTTTGTGCTGTCTACTAGCGCATGTCCGCTATCTTTGGTTGGAAGAGGTTTGATTCACTGGTAGCATCCTCACAATCTTGGACATGGTTAACCATCATTTCAGGGGAGTGGCCTTTTTATCTTTATTTAAAAAACAAACACAGACTTTGGTTTGTCTCCGTTTTTGGGTTCACCAGATAAACCGAGTACATTCGTCACTACCAAATCGTAGCCCCTGATTGGTCAAAGTTTGACCTGCTTTAACTGTCAACACATTCAGTGGCTGCTCGTTTTGTACTTAAAGCCCAAAAAATGGTTGTAAAAACTTTGTGTGAAGAAGAACGTAGGAGCCCAAAATGTAGGTTTAGACTTTTCGTACAAAGTGGTTTCTTCAACAAGCGTTACCGTTAGCGGAGTGAGCGCAGCTTAAGGCTAAAGTCGTAAAGGTCTCAAAGTTCTCTTTCACTTTGAGCTCACTTCCTGTTGGGAATTGTTCCACTTCCTGTCTTGGCTTTTATTTCACCTTTTAAAAAGACTTGTGCATTTTACAACATAGTTTGTCAAGTAGTAGTACTCAAAATTTGCCAATTTTATTTTTGATGAAAATACTGCATAAGTAGCCAACTTTGAATTTGAATAAAGTAAGTTTGATGCTCATTCCCAGGTCTTGAATATTAAATCCTTGTTCCACATGTCACTCTCTATCCCCTTGTGTATTTTACTGTATATATTTTGAAGTACTACTTCTTAAACTTTGTTCCACATGTCCCCCACTATCATCTTAAACAGACTTGTGTATTCTTACTGTTTGTTTTGATCTCCATTGTTTCTTAAGTGATTTTCATTTTCAGCGTCAACTCAAATTAAATTCAAATTAATAAAATGTCTTTGTTTTCAAGCCTTCAGCAGCTTCTATTCAAATCAAATGAAGACATAAAACATTAAGAAAGACTCTTCAAAGCTGCCAGTGTCTTTGTTTTCCCTGGGTTCTTCTTTTTGCCAACATTTGCATAACGTGTCCAGAATCTGAACGGCTGAAGTGATAAAAGACGAGTGGGCGCTGCTTGTTTTGACACCGTGGATTTGTTGGCTCTAAACACAGAAGACGAAGAAGTCTTCCCTCGGAGAGTTAATGGACTTTTAGACACTGCTGGTCATTCTGATGCTCTAAATGCCAAAATATCCCCAGTAGATCATCATTTATAAAAACAAAATGTCGGAGAAGAGTTAACACAGCTTTATTTAGAGCTCCTGTGTGAAGAATTCTGACCTTGTATCTTTTATTTCCTCTTGTTACTTTAATGGGTTTACTTATCGCTGTGTGTTTGGAGAAACGGAAGGAATAAATATTACATTTGACAGCAGAAACCAGCGTCCAGCTTCCTGTTCTGGAGCTGATCAGATCATGTCAGCATCAGCAGCAGATTTCTCTGGAAGACGCTGCGTTTTGGAGTGTAAATAAGCTCTGAGAGACGGGACGCTGGGAGGCGGCGGCCCGCTGTTTGATGGGATGATGCGTTTAGTGTCGCATCCTTCCTGTTTGGGCATCTTGATGTCCGTAAGAGTCAAAATACCCATAATCCAATCGATTCAGACATTTATCAACCTTTTTTTATTTGATTTGATTTTTGTTAAAAAATCAGCAATAAGAATCACTTTTTAACAACCAGTTTTTAGTACTACTAAGCCAAAGTACTGCAGTATAAAATGTTTATATAAATAATATTACTGTTTTATCATTGTTCCGTCCTAAAACACAGTTTAATTTATATTAAATTAAAAAATACAATTATTTCTAAAATTATCATAAGTCAAACTTCCTCAGATTGAAGTAAATATCAAATATTTGGGATTTTTAACCTTTGTTAAACTTTTTAAATCTTTTTAAACGAACATTGACACCAAAAATTCTTGTTAATGTTTTTGAGAGACACAAATATCTTATTCTTAAATGAGCTTTTATAGAAAACTATGAAGCGTGAACTTTTACTGAGGATTCATTGAGGAAATCATATAAAAATATGAACATGAAAACATGAAAAAAAGGTGTTGAAGAAATTAATCAGGAGTTTAACGGTTTTACAATTAGACGAACGTTTATGACGAAGAAAAAATACGACGTTTTTGAGTTGTTTTGCAACTCGAGTCTAACAAACTATAAATAAAATATACTTGTTTAACCCTTTAACCTCAAAGATGTTGCCAAGTGACATCTAAATAACACGTGCAGTAATTGTTAAGCTAACATTATAGCATTGTGCTAGCTGTTTTTGGCTAATTTAGACATGTTTCCAGTTTTTAGGTAATTTTGAGTTAAGCTAATATTTCAGCATTATGCTAGCTATTTTTTTTGGCTAATTTAGACATGTATCCATTTTTTTGGGCTGATTTGGAGTTAAGCTAACATTTTAGCATTGTGCTAGCTGTTTTTGGCTAATTTAGACATGTTCCCTGTAGTTTGGCTAATTTGGCATTTAGCTAATATTTTAGCAAACTTTCCGTTTCAGCATTTTCAGCTAACTGGTCTGGCGTCTTTAGCGGCCACATTCGGCTTACTGCATTCACACCTGAATTATTGCAGCTAATGTTATATATCCAGTTTGTTCTGATTCTGTATTCATTAAGGTAACACACATTCGTAAGAATAAATAGGAGATTCCATTTTTCTTTGAAACCTTCAACAGCAAGGCCTCTCTGGACATTTTTAATTGAAAGATAAGAGCAAGCTAAAACAAACTTTCTTCCAATGAAAACATCAACCTGGGATCCTAATGAGAGACGTGGAGCTGCTCTTTAGACTTTATCCGTTTGCCGTTGTCGCTCCATCTTGGCTAGCTAACCGCTAAAAGCATCGGAAGTGACCCTGAAGGCTCCACAGAATTTCTAACACAAAAGAAAGCCCAGGACTGACTCAAATCGCGGGCTGTTTCACCCATAGCTGCAGGGAAAGAAAGTGCTAACAGCGCCACCCGGAGGTCAAAAGTATAATACAGCCGTAGAGTTTTGGAATATCAAAGAGAATCAGTGGGTAACGGGTTTGAACTAAACACCCTGTGGCTTCTGCGGCCACGATCTGACCTGACAGGACAAAGGATAACCTTTGGGCCCTGAACAGTTTTAAATAAGGCAGATGTTAATACCAATCACATAGACAGATGGGAGTTCAAACCTTAATCCCCCCCTAATTGCGTTTGAATAGTCACTATCTTTAAAAATATCAACTAATTTCGAGATGGTAACTCTTCAACACCGGAAATGTCGCCAACGACAGTGAAATAACTCACAACTTTTGAACAACCAAAACTCTTCAATCATTTACGTAATTAACCAAATTCCAACCGATTCTGACGTAAGTGGGACATAAAGGAGCAAAGTTGCTATTCTCCGTGTCAGAATCTGCTGATTTCTTCACTACTGCACAGTAGGGGTGTGTATTGGGAAGAGTATAGCGATATGATACACATCACGATACATATCGCAATATGTCCCAAGACTGCTCCAGAGCAAACTAAGTAGTATGTGTCTCCTAGCAGCAAAAACTGTGAGTCTGAATGAACCAACACATCCAGGACAGAATAAGGTGGAATTAATTGTATGAACTGTTATGGTAATTTAAAGAACATAAACTCTGGAGCTAAAGCTTGGCCCTTGAAGGGTTAAACAGGACCAAAAAATGGGTCAGTCTCGTGTTTGTGTTCCCTCAGAGTCCGTCTACACCTGCATTCAGTCACTGGCCGTGCTCCGTGGGGGGGGGGCGCCGGTGGTTGAGTGGAGAGCGGCGTGCCAGCTCACCACGAGACTCACTTTGAGCCTAATTCATGTGAAAGCCTCGGGGACGGCCCTGTCTGCTCGCATCAGAGCGTGCGCGGCCTCCCGTTGTCCAGCTGCCTCTGGTGATTAGTCAGCTCCGCTCAATTTCACCCGTTCATAACGACTTGTTGGATCCACTGCTTGGTGTTGTGGGGGGTGGGGGTACATGTTTGTACTGAATAACCATAACCTCGGAACCACCTGTAAGAAAACCAGATACAGCTACGTAAGCAAAACCATTGTTTCCTCTTTATTTTAAGCTGAGCTTTTATTTTTGCGGGGCTTCTTGGCGTCCTCTTCCTGTCGTTCCTGGCTGACGGTCAGCAGATTATCCTTGAACCTGGAATTCACAGAAACTTCCACAGTGTGTTCTCTCTGAAGGAAGTCTTCACTCCACGCCTTCCTCTCATTGGCCGACTGTGATCCCCCCACCCCCGTCCCACTCTGTTGCTGCCGTGTAGAACCGCCGTGTAAGATTGTCGCCGTTCCCCAGAGTGAAGAGCGGCGTGATGTCTTGCTCAAGGGCACCTCTACGGAGGATGTAAGGGAAGCGGGAAAACCTTTCTCACCCAATTTCCTCCTCACAGATTAGCTGGGCCGGTCTGGGAGCTGGGGGAGGCGGCGGCGGCGTAACAAGCTCGCTGTTGAACCTTCGGGCCCCCCCGTCCCGCTGCACCGCCGTCCCCAGAGTGGAGCGGCGGGTTCACTGGAAGGACACGTGTCCGGCGTGGATAAACGAGTGTGCAGAGTCTCGGTACAGTCGTGGCTTCGAGTTGATGAAACGCTAAAGCTGTGAACCAGATTCCTGCAGAAAAACGGAACCACCGCCTCCTCTGTTTGGACCATGAAATCAGGATTTAGGTTTCTGAGAGCAGGTTCTGTCAGGACCGTCGTGGAGCTGAAACATCTGAATTACTAAACCACAGCCAGGACGGAATAGTCCTCATGAAAAAGAGTTATTTAAGAAAAGTCTTGTTAGTTTATTTGTAGTATCAAAGTCGAGGCCCGGGGGCCGGATCCGGCCCTCCAGGTAGTTATATGCCTTTTTCTTAGTCGTATTTATGCTAAAAAGTTTGTCTTACGGTTTTAAAAATTGTCATTCTATAAGCTTTTTTGGCATTTATTAAGATTTTTTAGGTGGTTTGTAAGTTTAGATAATATTTCAGCTACACCTAGCCGTTTTAGCTAATTTATGCATTTTTTAAAATGAAAATACTTTTTAGGCTAATTTTGAGTTAGGCTAATATTTACATGCCAGCTGTTTTGGCTAATTTAGGATTTTTTTCAGTTTTATAAGTTATTTTGAAGGTTAGTTATTTTTTGAGCTACATGTCAGCTGTTTTGGCTAACCTAGTTTTTTTTTT
>NC_050513.1:456383-458218 GCF_002922805.2 Oryzias melastigma
ATCGCAGTATCGCGATATTATCGATATCGCGAACCATGTATCGCGTATCGTATCGTATCGTGAGGTACCCAGTGATTCCCAGCCCTACTATATATATAGTTCATATTTATGTAAAAATTTTGCAGTTTAAAAGTTTTAAAAATGTAGTTTTAGAGTGTTCAATAAATGTTTAGCCTGTTCGACCCTCGACCTAAGGTGTGTTTTGGATTTTGGCCCCTTGTACGATTGAGTTTGACACTCCTGCTGTAAATGGTGAAGCATTGTTTTTTAAAAAAAAGTCATAAATACTGTCCAGTTTTTTACACCACCGTCAGCAACACGTTTGCTTTTCTCTACCCCTAAAAAATAGTTTTTTCAAATCTTGACGTTACCACCACTTGATGTCATCAATAGTCGCCGTTCAGCTACGTTAGCATGTAGCTGCTGGCGCTCGGAAAACATGTAACATCAATTTTATAACTTTAAAGAACTCATGTTAGCACAAACATCCTGACTTACGTTTAAATGTAAACTTCTGTGCTCCGGACTGCACCATCATGAAGAAACGGGTTTTTCCTGCGGCAAAAGCATGACGCGAACCACCCTACAGCAGAGAGGAGGCGGGCCTTAAATCCCAATGGCTCCTCCTTAAAAAAGCATTCTCAGTCACCACTACAGCTTCAGATGCCGCTACAATTTCAGGGGCAGAGAAGCAGTTTTGATTCAGCCAACGTTTATGTAAATGTGGATAAATGCACATTTGGTTTCCACGTTCAAAGTTCTCGTGGTCGCGTTTCTGTTCTCATACTTCTGAGTCTACCAACACAATGTTTTAATGTGAAAGGTAGCATCTTTAAGGACTTGAAGAAGATATGGTGTTCTATGACAAGTATTGACAAGAATTTCACAAAAGATTTAATAAATTAATTATGTTAAATAAACTTTTTTTGTTTTTGTTTAGTTTTTTAAGTAACAAAATACATTCTCCCTTTGGGGGTGGCATCCATTTGAATCCACTAAAGTAGTCACTGTTTAAAACTTGATCGTGAAGCAGAAACGACTGATTGTGGTTTTTATCCGGCAGGAACTCTTTGACACGTGTGTGTGAAGGATTAAACTGTTTTTAATACATTTTGCCAAAAAAAAAAAAAAAAAGTTCTTAGCTTTAAAGCTTCCATCTTTATTAATAAGATAGTAGAAAACACATTTCAGTTTCTTATAAATACATTTGAGTTATTTTTTAAACCAAATGTCATTATAATGTATTTATTTAAATAGAGTCATGTCAGAAAAATCTTTAATAAAAAAAACACCAACTTTTTTTTTAATGCTTTTAAACAACTTAAATCTGAATTTTATTTTGTTTTTGAAACCTTCAGGCCACCGTAGCTCACCATCCAACTCACAGGTCCGTTTCAGTTGAGACATTTCTGTGTAATGTTGTCTGGAAGCTTTCATCAAACAGTCGATGAATAATCATCTTTTTTTATGGTGGAATTGGATCTCAGGTGTCAGACGTCAGACATCGGAGATTCCTATTGGCTGAACTCACCTGATCCAGGTAACCAGCAGCAAATATGACAGAATTTCTGAAAAACCTGCAGGAGGCCGGCCCTCGAGGAATCTCATGGCTCTGTTTTAGCATTATTATTTTATGTTTTCTGACAGGAAGTTGGTTCTGCAGCTGTAACTCAGCCCCTCCCACACGCAGCTTCATGCAGATCTTTACAGGTTTTTGTTTAAATGAGCCAATCGAGATAATAGTTAATGAGCAAACTAATTCTTCAGACTGAAATAAAAAAACAAAAAACAGTTTTGTTCTTTCATACATCTTAAAATTAATACTGGATGAAAAC
>NC_050513.1:458233-479139 GCF_002922805.2 Oryzias melastigma
AGTTTCTTATAAATACAAAAAAAAAAAAAGTTTGGTGACACTTTATAAGATTCCTTAAGCTTTATTAACACATTGACAACCATTATTAATCTCTTTGTAGGGTTTTAATAAGATATTTATTAGCACAAAAAGCCAAATAAGGTTTATTTACATACTCAGTAAGATTCATTAACATCTAAAGTGAGATTATAGTTGACAAAGACCATATTAATATACTGCTTACAAGCTTAATAAATGTATTAAGTATCTTTATCAACAGTACATTGAGTGTTTTGGAGTACTTCATCTAAAGTTTTACCACAAGTTTAAATTGATTCTTCAAAACCAAATGGAGCTTATTAAACAGGAACAAACCAAAATAGTTTCAAAAAAGTTTGAAAAAGTCTTTTTTTCGAGCTTTCAGGAGGAGGATTTCAGGAACATACATATCATTTTTCCTCTTTGGTTTGGTCTCCCTCTTTGATCCTGGCTCGACTCCTGCTGGCCCCGCCAGGTGAGACAACACATGTGGCCCCAGATGGACTCTACCACTGCTGTCAGCGAGCCGGGGTGCTGGAGCGCCGCGTGTGTCCGTGGCGCTGTCCGTGGTGCTGGAACGCCGCGTGTGTCCGTGGTGCTGTCCGTGGTGCTGAAACTCCAGCTCCTGTCAAAGATGACGGCAGATGGGCGATGGGGGTGGGGGCGGGGGTGTGCGGATGACACCAAGAGCTCTGGCACATTCTGTGTCTTCCTCTGATTTCCTTCTCAGTGGAATCAAACGTGGGAGGAACGGCTTAAAGGTTTGACAGGAATGTGGCGGGAACGGAGCAGGTGAAGCCGCCGGCGCCGCCTTTCCTGCTGGCTGGCGAGGAAAACAGGAGAACAGGCGACTGATCTGGCAGCATCACCAAAGACGAGAACGACTTTGATTCTGAAGGAGAAGCGCTTTAATTTGGAGGGTTGACGTCCACTTCCTGGATGCGTTAGGGCTTTTTCTGATTAACGTTTGACATTTGGTTGAGATTTAGACGTAGATTTGAGAGCAATAGATCAGCTGGAAATCAAACCCTTCAGGCTCACAGGACGTCATCAGCAGCGACTCTGATTTTCTTTGAGGCTCCGTCATCATTTGTAGCAGGAATCTGTTCTCTTTAATAAATGTTCACGCTCAGATCTGCAGCTTCTTCTTCTGCCAGATCTGGATGTATTTCCGTCTTCAAGGAAACCGTCGCTTCTGTGTAATCCGATTTTTTTTTTTTTTTTTTTTTTCCCGCTCGGCTCCTCCTGCTGTAATCAAAAGTCGCTACGATTAACATAATCGCACAACTCTGACAAGTTGTTTAATCAAGATCAAACAGAGAGGAGATTAGTGTTGTGGTTCATGTGAGGATGCTGCTCTGCAGAGGTGATCACAGAGGCCTTTTTTAAAAACGCCGTCTGTGAGCTTCCAATCCTCACGGGGACTTTGTGTCTCCATTCTTCAACAGCTTCAGTTCAGGAACATCTTACACGTTTGCATCCAAACTCCAGCTTTCTGTGGCTGCTGCTCTTCAGGTCAATGTTTGCTTGTGTGGATTTGGCTTCATCTTCTGGACATAAACGGGTCCGGGTCGTTCTGTTCTATCAGTGATGGAACCGTTCCCCCTTTGGATTGAAGAACCAGATGTTTTTTTTTGCAATTCTTCTTTCTACTGCACCTTAGAGCAAAATGTTTCCCTGTAATGTAAAAAGAACATCATTAAAATAATTAAAAAGTGATAAAGAAGTTCTATTTACCAATGCTAAATGTTCTATATTATTAGGACAACTTTAACGCCAGTTAGTAAATGGAACCACAGAAACTCGTGACTTAAATGAATGTTGTGATGCTGGTCAGTACTTTTGACATGATTAAAGTAATAATATTTCATGTAACATTTATTTATTTTGTATGTGACCGGAATAATGCAGTTGGAGGAGTGCATTATCAGAAACTGATAACACATTTGGAGAAGTGGAATATCAGAAACTTAGAATTTGTTTGGAGGATGCATTATCATAAACTGATAATGTATTTGGGAGAGAGCATTATCCAAAACTGATAATACATTTGTGAGAGAGCAATATCAGATACTGATAATGTATTTGGGAGAGATCAATATCAGAAACTGATAAATCATTTGGGAGAGAGCAGTATCAGATACTGATAATGCATTTGTGAGAGAGCAATATCAGATACTGATAATGCATTTGGAGGAGCAATATCAGATACTGATAATGTATTTGGGAGAGAGCAATATCAGATACTGATAATGTATTTGGGAGAGATCAATATCAGAAACTGATAAATCGTTTGTGAGAGAGCAATATCAGATACTGATAATGTATTTGTGAGAGAGCAATATCAGATACTGATAATGTATTTGTAAGAGAGCAATATCAGAAACTGATAAATCATTTGGGAGAGAGCAATATCAGATACTGATAATGTATTTGTGAGAGAGCAATATCAGATACTGATAATGCATTTGTAAGAGAGCAATATTAGAAACTGATAATGTATTTGGGAGAGAGCAAAATCAGAAACTGATAATGTATTTGGGAGAGAGCAAAATCAGAAACTGATAATGTATTTGGAGCAGACCATTATCAGAAACTGAAAAGACATTTGGGTCTTCATTTAAACATTTCATGCTTTATTAATTTCCATCCATTTTGTGTTACAGAAACATATTCTGCAGATGATAAAAATATGGATGTGCTGGAGCAGAATTCTCTGTAGTGATCAAGTTCCTGTTTGAGTCTTTGCTTTTTTGTGATTTTATGCTAACGCTCTAAGCGGCACAGAAAGACACTCAACCTTCAACCCTCTTGTTTTTATGGAGATTTTTTCAGTGCATCTTATCACGAAGCCCCAGACGTTTTCTGGAAGTGACGGCCCCCGGCAGGTGAGGGGAGGCTGGACAAACGCGGCCCCAGACCGCCTCATCGATCACTTTGATCCAAGGTTTGGCCGAAGTTTCAAATTGATCCTGAATGAAACAAGAGCCGAACATTTAGTGAATCTCTGAAATCTTCTCCAACCTCCTGGTTTGATTTGTGTGAGGAGAGTTTTTATTTTGCTGGAACGCCGTGGGTCGTTTCCTGGCGTCTTTTCCTGGGCTTGATCCGCTCGCTTTGAAGAGCTAACACAGGAATCCGCTCTCATGCCGACTTGACCTCCATCCATTTCTCTCGTCTATCCTCTCTGCAAACACAGACGAGCCCTTGGCACACAGGACCCCCCCCTCCTCCTGGAAGAGTGGAACGCCGCTGAAGTGTGGGAGTCAAACTGTACCCCCCCTCCCCCCTCATTAGCATAAACAAAGATGGAGCCAGCTGAAGGATGCAGGGAAGCTGCCTGCATATTTACCGCCGATGCTGACGGGGGAGTTTATGTGCTGACCCAGGAAGAGGAGGAGGGTTCAGATTTTAAATTAACCCAGAGATAACGCAGACGGGCTGGGAGGGGGCGGAGCTCCAGAATCACATCTGTGACCGCAATTACCTCTTCTTGTTTGTGTTGATCGCAGGAGTCGAGGTTCGTCTGAACGCCTGAAAGGGAAGAAATCATCTGCAAAAACTCCAGAATATTTCAAGGTTTTTGCTTCTATTTGAGAATGTTTTAGTTTTTATGGAGCCAAAAGAACTTTTGATGTTTCTTTTTGTCTTTAGAAAATCATTTTTACGGCCGCATCCTAAACACAAATAACAACATTTTAGAATCAGTTTTCTAAAATAGTTTTTTATTCAGAACAACATGTCAAGGATGGAGTTTTTTTTTGTTCCGATCAAACTTCAAAACTTCATCTTCCAGAAAAACTACAACCAGTTTGCAGAACTTTCTTCATCCATGATGCATTGGTGACTCCTCGTTAAGCCCCGCCCTCTGCCTGTTCTTCTTAAATCTCCTCATCCAGGATGAGACGTTCCTCTGATGTTCCAGATCCATGCTCCTCATCTCCCAGCTGTCCGTCTCTTAACTTGTTGATTCTGCTTCTCCAACGCGGCGCTGTGAAACGCCGCCATGAACGCCGTTTTTCACAGCCACCGATGGAGGCTGCAGTCTGAGGACATTTATTCTATGTGATTAACTGCAGTGTAATCATCGCTGTTTGCATTTACTCACTTATGTGAAGCATATTTTCCTCTCCTATAATTTACAAAACTGTGATTTATTTATGAGCCAAAAGGTCAGAAACATTAGAATTTTATGGAGATAAAATACTATTAGATAGAAGGAGCTGCTGACAGAATGAAATCAGTTTACAGAAAACATCACCTCAAAAATGAATGAATATATATATATATATCAGAGAGAGAGGGAAATGCCAACAATGTAACATAAAATCAATGACAAAGTAATGTGAATTTACATTTTTTTTTTGTTTTGCAAGCTTGGATTTTGTTTTAAAGAATTGTGAACACATGACATGGTGGAGCTACAATAATGAATCCATTCAAGTCAAATTAGAGTAAAATAATCAAATACATTTTATTTTAAAGTGGTAAATAATTAAATTCTGTCGTATGTGGCAGTTTATTGGGAAAAAAAGAAAACCAAAAAATAAAAAATATAGACTTGTATATTTTTGATTAATATTAATTAGAAACGATATTTTCAAATATTGTCAAAAAGTCTCCCTTTGTTAGTGGTAAGGAAAAGCCAGCTAACCCCTAACCCAACAAAACTACCAACTCAACCCCCAAACCTAACCTAACTCTAAATCCAACTCCACCTCCCAACCCCCAAGCCAACTCACGTTTCCAACCCAACCCACCCCAGCCCCCAAATCCTACCAAATCTCCTAACTCCACCCCCAGACCTAACCCAACTCTAAATCCAACACTGACTCCCACCCCAAGCCCCAAAACCTAATCCAACATCTGACCCAGCATTAAATCCAACTTCCAACCCCCAAACCTAACCCAGCCCTAACTCCATCCAACCCCCTGAAACAGTCACAGTGGATGTGTCCCTCCACAGATCTGTTCTCGGGTCAGAACTCTTCTGTTGAAGTGGAGGGAGGTGTCCTGGTCGGGACGCTGCTTCCAGCCCCCAAACATCCATGTTTCATCTCCGAAGAGAGGAAGCAGAAACCCCCAAACCAGATTTGATCAACTCTCAGGTCTCAGAACTTCTGGTCAGATTAATGAACAAAAACAGAAAATCATGAAACTTTAATCACGGGGAAAGTGTCCATGCAGCAACGTTATTCCCTCAGAATCCAAAACAGACTTTCAGCTTCAGATAAAAACCCAAATCCAATGTATTCGTGGTTTCCACGGCAACAGGGCTGGATCTCAGCATAACCTTTGTTTCCTGACATATTCAATCAAACAGTCTAAGATAGCAGATGGAGGTGGTTTGTTGTTGGAGAGCTCTACAGCAAGAAGTCTTGTAGAAACAGAAGCAACTTTCAAAATCAGCCTCAGTTTTTGGTGGTTTGGGAGAATTAATGCCTTTAGTTGGATTCTTGTTGGTTTTCCTTCACTTGTGTTTGTTTTAGCGTTTGTCCAAATCAGAGTTCTTCAGTTTTCTCTCCTTTTTTGATCTCTATTAAAAAAACATGGAGGACATAAAAGTAGAAAAATAAGTCAGCCATTCAGTTAATACACTGAAACGGAGCAAAAAACAAAGACAATCATGTAAAGATGTGTCAAAGCTTCAACAGAACCGCTCTATTTCCATAGATAATGATCAGTGCAAAGCTTTAGATCCAAATTTAAGGTACAACACAACCTCTTCTAGTATTCATTTAAACATAATTAGACAACATTTAAATACAGATCAGATTTGACTCCATGAAAAAAAAGTGTTTTAATGAAAAGATTTATTAAAAATCAGAAGTTTGAAAGTTTTTTAAAAAATATCTACTCTCCAAAAGCTTTATTTAAATAAACATATAGCTTAGTGCCACAATATTACATATGAATGATTTGACGATATATTCGAAGATATCTGGATTTGATCAGACTAAATTTGGTCTGAAAAAACATCCTCCACCTCCGAAAGTTTCATTTCTTATCATAGATCTGCATCAGCCCTCATTATCTTTAGCTTCAAAGCTGATAAAGATCCTGTATGAACAATATTTAAATAAATAAATAACATAATTCTAAATAACATAATTCAAACGAAAAATAGGATTTTACCAGACTTATGCTTGGCTAAAACATAACTCTGAGCTGGAATCTGGGTCAGAACTGTAAAGCTGGACAGAAATGATATTCTAATTTTTTTTTTTTTTGCTACGCTAAGCTAGCAGGAGAAAGTGTAAACAAAGGGTTGATGGGAAATTAGCCGAGCTAAGGTCCGCGCCAATGGTCCCGCCCAAACTTAGAGGTGAATTTCTACTCAACGCCTTAAAAACCAACACAGGTTTTTAGATTTGGGCCAAAAACTTCAGAATTGTAACTAAAAAATGGTTAAAATAATGGAAAAAATATATTTAGTTGGAATGAGACTATTGATTACACTATATTGTAGACATAAGGTATAACGTGTGATATCTGCAGGTTAGTTTCGCTGGTTTCCTCCGAGCCGAGCTCTAACTGGAGGAGGGGCGTCGTCGCTGTGAAGCCACGTTTTAAATAACCTTATTAGTGCCAGCACATGTTGACGGCGCTGTCAGCATCCCGCTCCGTCTTGAAGGGAGGCGCTCCAGCTGTGAGCTGCAGGGCTCCGCTCCACTTCGGAGGCGCGGCGCCGCGGCGTGATTGAAGGCTGTGTCGGGGCGTCAGCAGCAGCGAGGACGGATGGATCAGCTCCTCCGTGCCGCTCTGACAGGCCTGCCACTGCTATAAATGTTCACAGGAAAATCCTTGTTAGTCACACAGTAGCCCGCGAGATGGTAAACAGTCGCATGTGCGAGTCATCAAAGGCGGCGTGATGCGCGCTCGCTGCACGGAGCGGTGGGAGGACCGAAAACGCCGGCGACTGAGGAGCTTCCTCCATTAGCCTCATGGGGAGGAGATCACCGTCATAAGTCAAACCAACATGACGTGATGCGGGGCACATTATTACCCACTGAGTCACGGCGTTCGTGGTGAAGATCAGTGGAAGGTGACCCTCAGAACGCCATGCTTCTGTCTGCACTGCTAACCCACATTTATACCCTGTTGCTGTTAAGATCCTGAAACCGTTCAAACCCACAGAAGAGTCTTCAATGGAAACTTTAACTCTAATATCTCTCTCCTCTGTCTTCCATCTGGTTTCAAAAGAAAAACACAAAAATGTAAATTAGCCTCAAATACAAAGGTGGTTTACACACATAAACTCCTCGTGTGTCCAAAGCTACAAACCCCTTCAGGAACCTGCGTTCAAGTCCAAGTGGACGAGCGAATGTGCACGTTTCAGGCTTCAGTTTTCAAAACTCTCATCTTCAAGTTTCTATGTTTCTACGGTTTTAACAAACACCTAAAGTTAAACTAGTTAAACTTTACCCAGTCAGTATCTGGGATACGTAGGACGTCCTTTTTAATTCCCAGAAGTGCTAACTGAAGTTATTAAATGTGTGAATGTTTGGTAACCATTCACACTATAGTGATTCTCCTGCTCCTTTCTGGATGTTTTTCAGCACGTAAAAACTCAATCACACTTTCAGTGATCTTGGTATCAAAACGTTCAGGTGGTCCAGGACATTACTGCTTGTACTTTTGGTAATTATAAACTTTATAGTTTTTGAAATATTGAACAAAATATGCCCCATAGGAAATGAATGAGAAAGTCTTTAAATTCCAAAGTTTTTACTAAAAAGGCTTTAAATATATATATGAGCTATGTTTTCATCTTTTATAGTAATTAAAAAAATGGAGTTTAGCTGATATTTTATCAACTGGCTAACGGTTTTGACTAATTTGTTATCTACTTAAGGTATTTTAGGCCAATTTAAAGTTTAGCTTTTATTTTAGCAACAGGCTAACTTTTTTGGATTATTCAGTTTACTAGGCCATTTTGGAGTCAAGCTAGTATTTAAGCAATGAGCTAGCTTTTTTCGCTAATTTAACATTAAGGTTGTTTTTTGGTCTGATATGCAGTTTAGGTTTTATTTTACCAACATCCAAACATTTTTGACTAAATTGATTCGCTGAGCAACTCTGGGCTATTTTGGAGTTTAGCTCGTTTAAAAGCAATGAGCTAGCTTTTTTTGACTAATTTGGAATCCACTTATGTTTTTTTGGGCTAATTTGGAGTTTAGCTAATATTTTAGCAGCATGAAAACATCTTTGGCTAAATTAGTTTACTGAGGAGTTTTAGTCAGTTTAGATTTAGTGAGTAAGCAATGTGCTAGCTTCTTTTTGTGGCTAATTTGGCATCTACTGAGAAATCTGATGCTAATTTGGAGTTTTTTAGAAGCAGGATAACTTTTTCGACTAATTTGGTTAATTTTAGGCTATTTTGGAGTTTAGCCAGTTTTAAAGCAACAAGCTAGCTCTTTTGGCTAATTTGGAATCTACTGAGTTTTTTTGGGCTAATTTGGAGTTTAGCTCATACCTAAGCAAACACTAAATATTTTTTCAAAATTAGCAGTTATTGGGAATTTTTAAGCAATTTGACTACAATTTTTTCAGAAAATGTAGGTCACCTTTATTGCTCTTTCATAGTTCTTTACTAAAATTTCCAGTCTTTTAGCAACATTTTACGAATAGCTTTTGCATTTTCAGCAAATCACTAAAGCAATTAAAAGTAAATTACGTCGCCAGTCTCAGCAGAAAGCTTCAGCATCTTTAGCAACTACCTTCAGTAAAAATAATTCACACTAGCATTATAGTAGGTCATGGAAATTTTATAGTCGCAGTTTGTGTGTGGCTAAAATTCTGAGACAAAAAAACAGTTTCTCTGTAAAAATGGAACAGTTTGAAATCATTTCAAACAAATATGAATCTTTTTCTACAGGATTTCTCTGCAAATATGAAGTCATGGTTGAAAGGACTGGGGGAGGTTCTTAATAAAAGTCTATTTGTTCTTAAGTGTTCCTGAAGGAGCTGGATGTTTGATTCATGCTAAATGTGCCGACAGCGTACCAACATCAGGACAAACAGCCAGATTCTTTGTGGTTCAAAGATAAAGATGGAGTTCAGTCTTCAGGGGAGTTTAGTAAATCCAGGTTTTGAAGCAGATCTGTTGTAATCTGAGCTGCTGCTGGTCGGCTTTTGGTTTGGCCTCAGAAGAAGCATGTAGAAACCTGAATGGAAGACCTGCAGCTTTTATTTTAGTCTGGGGTTAACGGCTGACTGCAGACGTGTTGTGGTCTGTCTCAGTGTTTTCATGAGTTTATGAGGCACTTTTATTGTGTGTTCTGATTCAGGAAAGCTTCTCGTCATGGATTCTTTTCTCTGAGATCCTACTTCTTTAAGAGTTCTCCACCAACCAGAAATGAGAGCTTTGGATCTGAAAGGTGAAAAGGTGTTACTCTGGGATTATTTTGAGCATTTTCACATCTAATTTTTGCTCAAACGGAGATTTCCTCTGAGAATCTTCGTGTTACAGAATCGCTGCTTCATTCCTCTAGAACTTCTTGTTCCTGTTCTGATGTTTGCTTATTTTGGAGCGGCAAATGTTCCAGATCTGGAACATCTGGTGGCTCCAACTTATAAAATTTTGACAAAATATATTTTTATGTAGAGTAAAATACTGAAAGTTATTTAAGGTTTAAGTTGATTTTTTTTGGAATAATATTCCTGCCTTTTTATTGCATAATTATGTAAAAAAGTTACATTTTTAAAGTTTTAAAAATGGTAATTCTGCTAGCTTTCTGGACCATTTTGGTATTTGCTATTTACTATTTACTATTTTTAAGTTTAGCTGCTTTCTCTGTGGCATGCTAGCTGTTTTGGCTAGTTTTTTTTTTCGTTTCTTAGGATATTTTGAAGTTTAGCTATTTTTTAAGCTGCATTTTAGCTGTTTTGACTAACCTGAGTTTTTTGTACTTTTTTTAGGCTATTTTTTGTCTTGTTTATTGTTTATGGTGGGGTACACACATGAAATGGAATTGGAGGGGGTGTGGTGGGAGGTGTTACCCTGCACTCTCAATGAACCTTCTACCCCCCCAGTATCCTGGACTCGAACCGCTTCTGATCTTTATTTTGACGGGCCCCCCACTGATGTGTGCGTGCTGGGGGTGCATTAAAGAACAGCCTCCTCAGCCGAGATGTGGGATGTTGATGGTGCACGAGGGCCCTCCGGAGCCCCCGCTTGCTCCGGAGCGTTCCCTCCTGATGGCGGCTGCACAATGGACCTGATTGGTGATGATCACCTCCTCGCTTGATCGGCGCGGCGC
Organism: Oryzias melastigma; assembly: GCF_002922805.2. Taxonomy (NCBI): domain Eukaryota; kingdom Metazoa; phylum Chordata; class Actinopteri; order Beloniformes; family Adrianichthyidae; genus Oryzias; species Oryzias melastigma. The sequence continues at coordinate 468,514 of NC_050513.1, forward strand.
CTGATGAAGGTGGAGGAAACAAGAGCGGCTGATGCTGGCGGGGCGGACTGGAAAGCCCTTCAGGAAGCTTAGGGCGTCTCTGTGAAGGAGAGCGCTGAGAGGGCCGGGCCGTGATTTGATCTGGAATCAGCGGGAGACGAGGACCCTCCTAATCACACATTTGTAGACGTGCTGGAGGACTTGACGGATCCGCCTTCAGCTCCGTCCGTTCATGAGGGACGGCGTGTTCCTGCTGGGGAAACGCAGCTCGGATGGTCACGTTCAGAGCCGATTAACGTCCTAATTAACGATCCACGTCACGCGGACTTAATACCAACCAAAGAACACTAAAATAAACATAAATGTTTATGGAAATAATAATTTAGCTACAGAAATGTCCAAATACTTATAAATTAGACAAAAGTGATGATTTTACATAGAGGAAAAAAAAAAAAAATCTTCTTTTTTGCATTTTTTTGAACAGAATGTGTATTTTAATTTGAAAGGGTGCCATTCGAAGGACATTTTGGAAACGATGTGAGCTGAAATCTATCTTAGTTTGAGGTTTTCTTCATCCTAATCATGAAAATCATCATATCTTGACAGGCTTTTCTTTCAGTATGACATTCAGATTGATTCATTTATCACATGTTTTAACCCCAAAGAAGCTGTTTTGTTTTTTTTCTAAAGATTTGACCTCAATTTAAGTGATTTTATTCAAATCATGTCGAAATCAGTTTGTAATTGACCTCCTTTGATCCAAACTCTCTTTTTTTTTCTGAAATGTCCTCACTGTAGAGATGCAAGTTCTAGAGCGGTCACTCCACCTTTACAGCAAAACTCTGCTGGATTTTGTTTTTTTTCTCCATGTGTGACCCATCGTTTCCAGAGAACAGAGACGGTTGTGGTTGGAAGTTTGCATGAATCTGTTGGTGTTTGTGGCTGATAAATTAACCTGATTCCCAGGGAGGAAGTGATGACAAAGATGCAGGAGGAGTCGATCAATTATGGCGGGAAATGTATGTGACGTTGGTTCAGATACAAACCGGAACAGAGATATCCTTTAATAGTTTGAATCGCTTTGATTTGATGATTTCTAAATGTATTTTTGTGATTTCCAGCTTTTATTTTGTTAAGCAAAAATCTGCAGTTTATCCTTTTTTCCTAAATCTGTGCTGATCATCAGTTCAGCGACTTCAGTGTTCATTTTTCATTCATAGATTCGAAGCACTACGTGAATTCTTTAAACTTGCTCCAGTTCAGATTAGGGCAGTCGGGAAAAATCGATTCGGCAATATATCGTGATATTTTATTTGATGATACTTTTATCGATTTAAAATGCTGACGATGTTTAATTAAGTTCTTATAAGTGTCCTTCAGTGTCTGACTCTTGTTTTCCATCTAAACCCGCTGGTTTGCAGTCAGACTTGTGTTGTTGTTCTGGGGCGTGTACTCCTTAGCTTTCACTCTGGATGGGAACCAAACTGAAACTCTGAGCCACGTTGCTGCCAGTATCATATAAAAACTTGGGTTGCTGTGATTCATAGCGACTCAGATAAGAACGAGTGAAGCAATGTGGCTGCACAGGGTCCTCCACGGAGCTTCAGCTTCTTTGGATATATCGTGGCATGAATCGTGTCGTGAGGTACGTATCGCGATATGTATCGTATCGCGAGAGTCCTGCCAATACACACGCATCACCTTAAACACTCCTGCACACTGGTGGAGGCTGCTCATCTCCCTCCTAAGTTATGCATCAAAAGCTGCTCCAATAACTCTGAGACATTTAACTTTATTTATGTACTTCCTTCTCTTTTCCTCTGGTGTTTGCATCAGAACTCCCTCATCCTGTTTCTAAAAGACCATATAGTGCGGCACTATCTAGAGCTCTAGATTTAAAAAGTAGTTTGGACACCATGCTCACTACTAACGACAAATATGACCTCATGGATTTCCTGAAGTAAAAACCTAATAAATAAGAATATTCTGTGAAGAATATTAATGAATCCATTGTGTTCTGATGATAAATACTTGGAAGATTTTTTAAAAAAAAAAACAATAAAATACATATTTTCACTTGAAAAATGGTTCAAATGTATTGCATTTGCCAATCTACTGAGCATCAATGACCATTGGTTTACACTGAGACTTTTTGGAAATTTTGGAATTGTAGATTTGGATACCCTGAAAAGATGACAAACGTCACATATACTGTAGTGCACTAAATAATGAGGAGATTGGAACACAACCTAACCCTTTATACATGCTTCTGACTTCTGAGAAGAAAACTAAACACATGTTTTCCACTTTCTCTGATGCCATGTCAGCGAATATAAACAGTACTTTCACACTGAGCTGTTAGGTCCAGACCAAAGACAGTATCAGACAGCTGGACTGAGTGAGTGTGACGTCATCCATAAAAATGGTTTATTACGGCTCCAACCAAATAAAGTCGATTCAGTCGCCATACGGCTGCGATTTTTCGTGATACAGACACGGCCATGTTGGAGTGAAACCTAACCAGTAGTTGGGCCGAGTTACTATGGCAACCACTTTCACCAATCAGGAGTGAGCTTGTTGAGCGGCCACACCCCTACCACTTGTGGGCTACACCAAATCTGCCAAATGTTGTAGACGTGGGAGCTAGCAGGCTCCGCCTACTTTTAGTGAGGCATCTGATTGGTCAGTTTATAGCTGTTTCTTTCTCTATGGAAGTCTAGGGGATTTTGTGGGCACTTCCTGTTTGGAGCACCAGGGGTGGGCGGGGTCACTTATAGTCACCAAATACAGTAACTGAGTCGTTCGATTTATTAATTTCCATGTCCAGTTAATGTCCTGTAGATGATGCATAGTAAGTATGGGGAGGAAACCTTCATCTTTGGAGCTGGTTGTCTTACAGTGTGAGGATGGACTGAACTTAGAACAATAAAAGTTATTTATTTAAATTAAATCCAAAAGAAATGTGGAGTGAGTCTTCAAATATCAGCAAGCTTTTATTTTGTTAAGATTGCAGTCACATATCCCATAATGCCACTGCGCGGCGACAGAAGTGCAAGTTTTCTGCAGCAGACTCGGCAGCTGGCTGCACGGCGGCATTCATGATTCGGATGGGGCACAGTGGGGTGGAGGTTTCCAGAAAATGTTACAACATTACAGCGATGGGATGATTTTTCTCTGAAAGTTGACATCTGTCAGTGGCCGCTCTGACTTGAAGAGAGCATCAACCCAGCGGGTTTCCATGGAAACGGCTTTGCCGTCTCCCAAACTTCTCCGGTTTCAGAGAACTTGGAGGCAGAAAGACATCGCCGCTGCGACGGCTTCCAAACAGTAACCAGCCCCTCCCCCTCAGAGAGGTGTTAGGGGGTGTGAGGCATTAATGTCAGAACAAAGTTAACTCAAACTGCATCATGGGAGCCGGAGCGCTCCTCGCCGCCGCTGTGGGTTTGCGTGTGGCGCTGTAGAAAGGCTTTTGAGGAATATTTCCTTTTCATTGTGGCTTCTGGCTCACACGGCGTGTATTGTAATCTATGTAATCCCTTTAGTTTCTGCGCGGAGCGTGTGCACGCCACCCGCCCGCTCCTACAGAAATAACAGAGCTGCCTGACGAGCTGCCAGTCCCACAATAGCCCCGGCATAAAAGGTGAGATCCGAGAAGGTTTTTTCTATTTCCTTTATTTCTTTGCCAAAATCCAATTCCACCCGCGAAGGAAACTAAAGATTGATTTCTTTCTCGTCTTTGTCATTTCCCATCTTTTCTGTCAAGATAGATGATGTGTTTTCCGCTGCACGGCCTTACAATCAGATATTTTCTATATTTGTTTTGAAATATTGGGCTGCACGCATGCGGGCCGTCATGAGTGGGTGATGCAAGCCTCCGTCCACTTCCACACGGTTTACCGAGGAACCACAGGAAGATCTGAGCTGGAGTTTGGCTGCAGAAGAACCAGAACCTCCAGACTTTAGAGCAGGAGTGTCAAACCCTTAAGTGTCTTTTTGGATCTAAGAAAACACATTTTTCATATTGTCTGCAGTATTGGCCGAGATAATCATTTATCATTACGTATAATATATATTACAATATATGAAAATAAAGAATATTTTCAGTTCTTCTCTGAACAAAAATGGACAAAAATGTCATTACCCTCTTTTCTCTGACTTTATTTTTTCATGTAATTTTATTGTGGTGCCTGGCGCGGTACCCTGACCTGATATTGCGTCCACCACCTCACCCTAAGGGTTGGGGACCCCTAATTTAGAGAGAACAGCCAGAACGTCCAAAAAAGACGAGCTGGGGACGTACAAAATGTCAAAAAGTGATGTGGAGGGAGCCTGAACCATGCGTCCATAAATGACCAGCTGGGAGTAAGAATGTGTTGGAAAACCAGCTTTGGGATCAAACCTGCCTGGCAACAAAAACTTAAAACAGTCTGTGATGGGTGGAATTCTCCGTGGGAAATGTTTCAGAGTGTTGGTTGGATGCGTTTGTCGTCAGAATAGAAGATTTTGGAAGAAGAGAGTTTTAAAAAAGTTGTAGTTAGTTCGTTGAAGGTGATGTTTCAGGAGGCTGATCGTCTTTCAAAAATGCAGTGCAAAGACTTGTAAATTCATGAAACATTGAAATAATACATTTGCTGATTTTTTTTCCTCTGAGCAGAACTTTCCAGCATTAAACAGAGATGTGCTTCTAAAAAGTATCTTAGAATGTTTCTTCAGTTCTTCTCTCTAAGTTGCATCAAAAGGGGACGTTTGTTTGAATCTGTTTCAACTGGGATCTAAATGGTCCTAAACGTGGATGGATCATGGTGTCAGCAGAGGTCACGTGTGATGGGTCTCGTTGGTCGCCGTCATCGGGCCGTCCCACCTCACGGCTCAGTTATGTAACAGGAAGTTGCAGCTGACTGTATTGATTAATCCAGTAGCGGCGAATGTTCCACACATTTTCTGCCTGGGAGATGTTTCACGCAGAACCTGCTGGTTCTCAGATTAGATGTAATTGGCCGTAAACGCGTTGACCTCGGTGTTGGTACGCCGTCCGTCCGTCCAGCTGCTGTTTATAAGCGAATGAAGACAAAGACTGGCTCTGGTCTGGATCGTGGCGTGACAGGATGGCGTCCTCCTGACGAGAGGAGCAGAGAACCCCGGCAGAGGAAGCTGTAACGGAAGCTCACCTCCTCTCATTGATTTTGGCGTGAACACATCAGGAACGATGTCGGATACAGAGACGGACACCGGAGTTGGATTACTTCAAAGAGAAGACGGACAGGAAGCTGCTGAGGTGCAACCTACAAATGATCTTCACTTCAGTCCGAGCTTGTTTTGTTCTTTTTATCTTTAAAAACCTCACAGGAAACGTGTTATACTCTGAAGAGAAGCCGTGTATTTATGGATTTTGTTCCAGAGGGATTTTATTAAAAGAAAGGAACATACTGAACCACAAATAACTTGTTTATTTAGGTTACATAAAACACAAACTCTTAACTTTTCTGTTGTAGCTCTAAAATGATTCATCTGGGTTTTTCTGATCTGATTTTAAATGGGGGCTGCCACCATTACTCGACTAATCGACTATTAAAATAGTCGACGACTAAGTTAATAGTTGATTAGTCGTTCGTTATATTATATGGAGTCAGACTGTAGTAAAGGTGAAAGTTATAATATCATTCTGCTAGCTTTTGTGACTATTTTGGCATTTATTAAGATTTTTTAGGCTATTTTGGAGTTTAGCTAATATGCTAACTGTTTTGGCTAACTTAGGCTTCTTTCACATTTTTAGGCTAATTTGTCATTTAACAAATAGTTTAGCTGGCTATCAGCTTCGGCATTTTTAGCAATCAATTTCAGCATCTTCAGCTATCAGCACTAGAATCTTCAGCGGCTAAATTCAGCTTACATCATTCACACTAGCATTATCACAGGTAATGCTGTATATCTAGTTTGTAGTTGGTTTAAAGTTAATGATGGTTAAGATGCTTTACATCCAGTTTGCGCATGATCCGATTAGTCGACTAATCTGAGAAAATAATCAGTGATTAGTCGACTATTAAAATAATCGTTTGTGGCAGCACTACTCTAAACACATTTTTCTTGTGTAAATTTATTTGAAGCATCAAACTCTCTAACATGGTCTCATCCCCTAAACTCTGACTCGTCTTTGAATACGTTGGCTAAAAATGAACAAATAGATGAAACATATGAAACCTCAGTTGCCAAGGAAATGCAAAAATGCACTTTTTTAAATTCTTCTAGAAATGATGTCGACCTGTTGATCACCCCCAGACGACCCAAAAATAAAATGGTTGCTATGGAGATAAAACCAACAGAAAGCCGCCATTTTGAAAAAAGGTAGTGTAGTCAGAATGGGAAAGTATGGGGAGTCCAGCGGCGTTCAGCCAGTGTGGGGGGTCACAATAGGTGTGGCGGGGGTGGGGTTCCTACTAAATCCCCACTTGTTGGACTTGGAGCTTTATTAGAGAATAGGTTTTCAGTCTATGGCAAGTGTGTCCAGATGAAGGCCTCGAGGGCCTTGTCTGCTGCTGATGACCTGGATCAGGTGTGTTTGGACAGTAAGGAGCTTCAATGGCTGGTTGGTTGGAAAACATGTAAAACTGCTCTATAGAACTCCTCCTGAAATCTCCCATGATGCATTGAAGGAGTTTACTGTTCAGATTCTTTGGAGCCGATGAGGTTAAATCTAAAAAGTTCTTGAATATACAAACCCATGAAAAACCTGTTCTGGTTAAATGTTTTTCTATAATGAGGATTAAATCCTAGAAAAACAAAAAAACGTTCATGAAAAACTGATTAGATCCACATAGCTAATACAAAACAACTCCTTTTTGTCTGATTTTAGCACACGAGAGACAACTCTTCATCTTTCCAGTCATGCCATAACAACCATGCTATTTATGAATCAAATAAATGTACATTTTAGTAAGTTAAGGCAGGAAAGTTATAAGTAAATGATATTGAGAACTCTCACAAAGTAGGAGGACAGACGCATTTATCAGAGCAGCAGAAGGAATAAAATAAATGGAAAACATTTGAAGGAAAAACCAAAGATTTTAGAGGAAAAAACCCTTCCTGAGATGAGCTTGAGGTTCATCTGCTTCCTCCTGACACATTTACCGAAGATTTCCCTTCTTTGGCTGCAGGAAGAATCGGAGCAGAACTGCAGTCGATATTTCCCATCTTTATTCACCAAGCTTTTACTCAGACTTCACTTCAAAGACGTCAAACTTTTCCTGCCCCACAAACTCCAACCCTCCACGGAAAGCCAAAGGGAAAAGGGAAAATGTTTTTTTTTTTTTTTAGAGGAAAAACTTTCATTTTTATGGCCCAACTTTTGTGTAGGTGCAGAGAGAGTTTATAGTATTTGTAAAAAGGAAAGTCGCTCTGACTCCACGGGGAGTTTCCCTGTAACGTTCTGACTTCACAGCACATGTTTTACCGTCGTGACGATCGCTCTCCTCCCACGCGCTGCAGCGCAGTTCCATTTATGAAGCTCTGCTGAGGGCAGAGCCGAGCCGGTCGGAGTCTCACCTGACTTCAACAAGAACCACCTGCAGGAGGAAGACAGAAGCAGAAAACAGCCTCAAACCGACTGATAATATTGACACATTCCTGCTTTTGGAGTTTCAGGGGTTTAGTCAGATTCTGAGGATAAATCATTCATTGTAGCACATTTATCGTCTTCTTGCTCTTTGAATTTTAATATAAGAAAGGATCAGGTTGAGTCTTTCAACCTTCATGGATGATCATCTGTTGAGTTGGTTTGAAGACCAACCGTTGGGTCCTTCAGATCTTCCTGTAACATTTCCTGACTGTAGTGTTGGTTCTTCCTGGTCTGATTTTCTGCTCCTGCCTGAATTGCTGATTGGCTAGATCAGGGCCGCCCAATCCTGGTGTTTCAGATCTAACACCCTACCTAACCTGTTAACTCTGTTACTAAGTCGTGGATCTCCTCTAATCCTCCACCAACAGAGCTGAATCTCCACCCAGGAGCCACCATTCTGCCTCATTGGATCCAGTTCAGATCGTTCTCAGTTTCTCTACGTAAAGGGGTCATGGCATCAAATCAAATCAAACTTTATCTTTATACCACTTTTCATATAGAATGTAACACAAAGTGCTTTACACGTAAATAAAACAATCTGGGAAATGTACAATAGAAATGTAAGATACAATAAAAATACATACCATGCTTTACTTAAGCCTTTCAGAGTAATCTATATCCATATATTTGATCATATATTACCTTTGGAACACTATAAAACACATTATTCATGGCACATGGGTTCATTTTGCAGTGAAACTTGGTCAAAAAACGTAGACAACACCAGACAAACATTTCAGGATTTATTGAAATGATTGTTCTGATTAGCAGTGGCTTTGAACGTTTCTGTTCTCTTTGAAGCATCGAAGAGGAAATCATTTTCGCTTAGAGGCGGATCATTTCCCTTGAGACATGCGCACCTTTCCGTCTTCTCTAAAGTCTTTTACCCTTTTCCACCAGGAAATAGACTACTCCCCTCTACACCAGTAAATAGTCTTTTCCCCCTATTTTACCCGGGAAATAGTCTGTTCCCATTCTCCAACAGGAAAAAGTTTTTACCTTTTTCCACCAGGAAATATTCTGCTCCTTTTTCCACCAGGAAATATTCTGCTCCCTTTTTCTACCAGGAAACAGTCTTCTCCCTTTCTATACCAGGAAATAGTCATTTCCTACCCGTCTAACAGGAAATAGTCTTCTCCATTTCTCTACCAGGAAATAGTCCTTTCCTAACTGTCCACCAGGAAATAGTCTTCTTCATTTCTCCACCAGGAAATAGTCCTTTCCTCCCGGTCTACCAGGAAATACAGAGAAAATGTTTGAATTAGCCTGGGGGTGGAGCAGACTCTTCCTAGAGGGGGCATTTCTCACTCTGTGACATCATCACGTTTTCATGGGTATGGGAGGGGCTGCTGTTAAGAGATCAAAACAGATCAAAATACCGCGTTGGCGTTCTTTATAGAAAGGAATGAACAGTATAATACACTTAAAAGCTTAAAAAGTTTGTTTTTCATGGTATGGATCCTTTATAACCCCCCTATCACTTCAGGTGTGCCTCAAGGCTCCATCCTGGAGCTTCTCCTTTTTACTATGTATCCTCCAAATCTCCCTGCAAATCCAAACTCGTTTGTTGGATAACATCCTTTCCCATTAAAACTAGAATCTTTACATCAGTTTTTTCCCAATAAAATATATTATTAAATGAGATAAAAAATTAAAGGTAAAAGTTAAAATAATTTAGAAAGTGTTTTGACTGGAGTTTCGGTGAAAAGGTATTTAAAAACTCCCAAAGTAGGATTTAAAAATCAATAAATCTTAGAAAAAGTAATGTAATACATCGTTAAGTAATATAAAGACTGGTGTGTAATGTTAAAATAGTCTCAGATTTGATTTTAAAAGTGGTCTGATGTTAAACTTCATTAAAGTGGCGTCTTTGGGGTCTGATCTTCCTCTTTCAGAGTCTCTTCCACTGAAATGAAGATGAGGGTTCACTGCAGGCTTCAGCTCTTCCTCTGGGAAGTGTTGAGATGCAGAAGAGCTGTGAGGTTTAGTGATTAAAATCATGTCTGTAAGGAGAGAAACTCAACCGTTTTCTGCTTTGATTCAGATTAAAAAATCTTTAAAACTGTAAATGATGCAAATTCAACAAATAAGTCGACACATTCTTACATTTGAATCTGAAAACATGAAACTGTTTTTCTGCTCTCTATTTGGCAGAGCGGTTCTCCAGAACCGGTTCTGTTTCAGCGTCAGGCCCCAATCCAAGAGCGCCTCAGCAAAACCATGCTGGACTCCCAATCAGACGCTTGGCAGGCGGGGGCTGTAATTTACTCACCACCCCCACCCCCCCCCATCTGCATACAGGGCCGTCTCTCATCCATTGAAGCTTTAATGAAATGAACACCAACGATAAAAGCCTCTGGGGAGGCGGAGCTCCTCGCTTTCTGTCGCTCATGACGGCTGTCCCTTTGAGGGGGGGTTGAGTAATCACCTATTTACACACGACCCCCCCAGCTTAAGCTGTCTCACTTTGTCATTCCTAAATGGAGTCTTTTTCCTCCTCTTTCAGGTATTTGTTTGGTGTTTTCCTGAAGGAGCGTCCTCGTCCTCCTCTGAGTCAGCTGCTTCTGTCCCTCCGGGGCGCTGAGTCATGCTTAACGGACTCTTTATAAGAACTGTTCTAAAGACCAGCTCATTTGAGAGTTGGGCTCTGAAAGGTCAGGCCCGGCCTCTGGCTGCTGCTCACATGAACACGACGTGTTAACCTGATCTCCGTCAGTGTCTGGGGGTCCTAACGGGACGCACTCCTGCTCAGATGTGGTGGGAGCTGATGACTGAATATTTTTGTTGACTGTATTAGAGCAGACGGAGTGGAGCCTTTGTTAAAGCTTTTATTTTAGGTTTGTTTTAAGGAGATTAGCAACAAGCCTTTCAATATAATCATGGACTGTTTTCATCTTTATAGTCATTTTCAGAAGATTTGGAGTTTAGCTTCTATTTTAGCAACATGCTAACGTTTTTGGCTACTTTGTTATCTACTGGGGTTTTTAAGCTAATTTAGAGTTTAGCTTCTATTTTAGCAGCAAGCTAATGTTTTT